>NC_064410.1:24772500-24972500 GCF_023375975.1 Astyanax mexicanus
GACCCAAAAAAAGTTCGAAAAATTTTGGGACCAAAAAAATTTTGACCCAAAAAAAAGTTTGAAAAATTTTGGGACCAAAAAAATTTTGAGCCAAACAAAAGTTTGAAGAATTTTGGGACCAAAAAAATTTTGACCCAAAAAAAAGTTCGAAAAAGTTTGGGACCAAAAAAATTTTGACCCAAAAAAAGTTCGAAAAATTTTGGGACCAAAAAAATTTTGACCCAAAAAAAAGTTTGAAAAATTTTGGGACCAAAAAAATTTTGAGCCAAACAAAAGTTCGAAAAATTTTGGGACCAAAAAAATTTTGACCCAAAAAAAGTTCGAAAAATTTTGGGACCAAAAAAATTTTGACCCAAAAAAAAGTTTGAAAAATTTTGGGACCAAAAAAATTTTGAGCCAAACAAAAGTTCGAAAAATTTTGGGACCAAAAAAATTTTTGACCCAAAAAAAAGTTCGAAAAATTTTGGGACCAAAAAAATTTTGACCCAAAAAAATTTTGGGACCAAAAAAATTTTGGGACCAAAAAAATTTTGAGCCAGAAAAAAGTTTGAAAAATTTTGGGACCAAAAAAATTTTGACCCAAAAAAAAGTTTGAAAAATTTTGGGACCAAAAAAATTTTGAGCCAAAAAAAAGTTTGAAAAATTTTGGGACCAAAAAAATTTTGACCAAAAAAAAAGTTCGAAAAATTTTGGGACCAAAAAAATTTTGACCCAAAAAAAAGTTCGAAAAAATTTTGGGACCAAAAAAATTTTGAGCTAAAAAAAAGTTCGAAAAATTTTTTTTATGACCAAAAAAATTTTGAGCCAAAAAAAAGTTTGAAAAATTTTGGGACCAAAAAAATTTTGACCCAAAAAAAGTTTGAAGAATTTTGGGACCAAAAAAATTTTGACCCAAAAAAAAGTTCGAAAAAGTTTGGGACCAAAAAAATTTTGACCCAAAAAAAAGTTTGAAAAAAAAATTGACCCAAAAAAAAGTTCTAAAAATTTTGGGACCAAAAAAATTTTTGAGCCAAAAAAAAGTTTGAAAAATTTTGGGACCAAAAAAATTTTGAGCCAAAAAAAAGTTTGAAAAATTTTGGGACCAAAAAAATTTTGACCCAAAAAAAAGTTCGAAACATTTTGGGACCAAAAAAACTTTTTGACCCAAAAAAAAGTTCGAAAAATTTTGGGACCAAAAAAATTTTGACCCAAAAAAATGTTGGGACCAAAAAAATTTTGAGCCAAAAAAAAGTTCGAAAAATTTTGGGACCAAAAAAATTTTGACCCAAAAAAAAGTTCGAAAAATTTTGGGACCAAAAAAATTTTGACCCAAAAAAATTTTGGGACCAAAAAAATTTTGAGCCAAAAAAAAGTTTGAAAAATTTTGGGACCAAAAAAATTTTGAGCCAAAAAAAAGTTCGAAAAAATTTTGGGACCAAAAAAATTTTGAGCCAAAAAAAAGTTTGAATAATTTTGGGACCAAAAAAATTTTGACCCAAAAAAAAGTTCGAAAAAATTTTGACCCAAAAAAAAGTTCGAAAAATTTTGGGACAAAAAAGATTTTGAGCCAAAAAAAAGTTTGAAAAATTTTGGGACCAAAAAAATTTAGACCCAAAAAAAGTTTGAAAAATTTTGGGACCAAAAAAATTTTGACCCAAAAAAAAGTTCGAAAAAGTTTGGGACCAAAAAAATTTTGACCCAAAAAAAGTTTGAAAAATTTTGGGACCAAAAAAATTTTGAGCCAAAAAAAAGTTTGAAAAATTTTGGGACCAAAAAAATTTTGACCCAAAAAAAACTTTGAAAAATTTTGGGACCAAAAAAATTTTGAGCCAAACAAAAGTTCGAAAAATTTTGGGACCAAAAAAATTTTGACCCAAAAAAAAGTTCGAAAAATTTTGGGACCAAAAAAACTTTTTGACCCAAAAAAAAGTTCGAAAAATTTTGGGACCAAAAAAATTTTGACCCAAAAAAATTTTGGGACCAAAAAAATTTTGGGACCAAAAAAATTTTGAGCCAAAAAAAAGTTCGAAAAATTTTGGGACCAAAAAAATTTTGACCCAAAAAAAAGTTCGAAAAAATTTTGGGACCAAAAAAATTTTGAGCCAAAAAAAAGTTTGAATAATTTTGGGACCAAAAAAATTTTGACCCAAAAAAAAGTTCGAAAAAATTTTGACCCAAAAAAAAGTTCGAAAAATTTTGGGACAAAAAAATTTTGAGCCAAAAAAAAGTTTGAAAAATTTTGGGACCAAAAAAATTTAGACCCAAAAAAAGTTTGAAAAATTTTGGGACCAAAAAAATTTTGACCCAAAAAAAAGTTCGAAAAAGTTTGGGACCAAAAAAATTTTGACCCAAAAAAAGTTTGAAAAATTTTGGGACCAAAAAAATTTTGACCCAAAAAAAAGTTTGAAAAATTTTTGACCCAAAAAAATTTTGAGCCAAAAAAAAGTTTGAAAAATTTTGGGACCAAAAAAATTTTGACCCAAAAAAAAGTTTGAAAAATTTTGGGACCAAAAAAATTTTGAGCCAAACAAAAGTTCGAAAAATTTTGGGACCAAAAAAATTTTGAGCCAAAAAAATTTTGGGACCAAAAAAATTTTGGGACCAAAAAAATTTTGAGCCAAAAAAAAGTTTGAAAAATTTTGGGACCAAAAAAATTTTGACCCAAAAAAAAGTTCGAAAAAATTTTGGGACCAAAAAAATTTTGAGCCAAAAAAAAGTTTGAATAATTTTGGGACCAAAAAAACTTTTTGACCCAAACAAACTTCGAAAACTTTTGGTACCAAAAAAATTTTGACCCAAAAAAAAATTCGAAAAAAATTTGACCCAAAAAAAAAGTTCGAAAAATTTTGGGACCAAAAAAATTTTGACCCAAAAAAAAGTTTGAAAAATTTTGGGACCAAAAAAATTTTGACCCAAAAAAAAGTTTGAAAAATTTTGGGACCAAAAAAATTTTGAGCCAAACAAAAGTTCGAAAAATTTTGGGACCAAAAAAATTTTGACCCAAAAAAAAGTTCGAAAAATTTTGGGACCAAAAAAATTTTGGGACCAAAAAAATTTTGAGCCAAAAAAAAGTTTGAAAAATTTTGGGACCAAAAAAATTTTGACCCAAAAAAAAGTTCGAAAAAATTTTGGGACCAAAAAAATTTTGAGCCAAAAAAAAGTTTGAATAATTTTGGGACCAAAAAAATTTTGACCCAAACAAACTTCGAAAAATTTTGGTACCAAAAAAATTTTGACCCAAAAAAAAATTCGAAAAAAATTTGACCCAAAAAAAAAGTTCGAAAAATTTTGGGACCAAAAAAATTTTGACCCAAAAAAAAGTTTGAAAAATTTTGGGACCAAAAAAATTTTGACCCAAAAAAAAGTTTGAAAAATTTTGGGACCAAAAAAATTTTGAGCCAAACAAAAGTTCGAAAAATTTTGGGACCAAAAAAATTTTGACCCAAAAAAAAGTTCGAAAAATTTTGGGACCAAAAAAACTTTTTGACCCAAAAAAAAGTTCGAAAAATTTTGGGACCAAAAAAATTTTGGGACCAAAAAAATTTTGAGCCAAAAAAAAGTTCGAAAAATTTTGGGACCAAAAAAATTTTGACCCAAAAAAAAGTTCGAAAAAATTTTGGGACCAAAAAAATTTTGAGCCAAAAAAAAGTTTGAATAATTTTGGGACTAAAAAAATTTTGACCCAAAAAAAAGTTCGAAAAAATTTTGACCCAAAAAAAAGTTCGAAAAATTTTGGGACAAAAAAGATTTTGAGCCAAAAAAAAGTTTGAAAAATTTTGGGACCAAAAAAATTTAGACCCAAAAAAAGTTTGAAAAATTTTGGGACCAAAAATATTTTGACCCAAAAAAAAGTTCGAAAAATTTTGGGACCAAAAAAATTTTGACCCAAAAAAAAGTTTGAAAAATTTTTGACCCAAAAAAATTTTGAGCCAAAAAAAAGTTTGAAAATTTTTGGGACCAAAAAAATTTTGACCCAAAAAAAAGTTTGAAAAATTTTGGGACCAAAAAAATTTTGAGCCAAACAAAAGTTCGAAAAATTTTGGGACCAAAAAAATTTTGACCCAAAAAAAAGTTCGAAAAATTTTGGGACCAAAAAAACTTTTTGACCCAAAAAAAAGTTCGAAAAATTTTGGGACCAAAAAAATTTTGACCCAAAAAAATTTTGGGACCAAAAAAATTTTGGGACCAAAAAAATTTTGAGCCAAAAAAAAGTTTGAAAAATTTTGGGACCAAAAAAATTTTGACCCAAAAAAAAGTTCGAAAAAATTTTGGGACCAAAAAAATTTTGAGCCAAAAAAAAGTTTGAATAATTTTGGGACCAAAAAAATTTTGACCCAAACAAACTTCGAAAAATTTTGGTACCAAAAAAATTTTGACCCAAAAAAAAATTCGAAAAAAATTTGACCCAAAAAAAAAGTTCGAAAAATTTTGGGACCAAAAAAATTTTGACCCAAAAAAAAGTTTGAAAAATTTTGGGACCAAAAAAATTTTGACCCCAAAAAAAGTTTGAAAAAAATTTGACCCAAAAAAAAGTTCGAAAAATTTTGGGACCAAAAAAATTTTGAGCCAAAAAAAAGTTTGAAAAATTTTGGGACCAAAAAAATTTTGACCCTAAAAAAGTTTGAAAAATTTTGGGACCAAAAAAATTTTGACCCAAAAAAAAGTTCGAAAAAGTTTGGGACCAAAAAAATTTTGACCCAAAAAAAAGTTCGAAAAAGTTTGGGACCAAAAAAATTTTGACCCAAAAAAAGTTCGAAAAATTTTGGGACCAAAAAAATTTTGACCCAAAAAAAAGTTTGAAAAATTTTGGGACCAATAAAATTTTGAGCCAAAAAAAAGTTCGAAAAATTTTGGGACCAAAAAAATTTTGAGCCAAACAAAAGTTCGAAAAATTTTGGGACCAAAAAAATTTTGACCCAAAAAAAAGTTCGAAAAATTTTGGGACCAAAAAAACTTTTTGACCCAAAAAAAAGTTCGAAAAATTTTGGGACCAAAAAAATTTTGACCCAAAAAAATTTTGGGACCAAAAAAATTTTGGGACCAAAAAAATTTTGGGACCAAAAAAATTTTGAGCCAAAAAAAAGTTCGAAAAATTTTGGGACCAAAAAAATTTTGACCCAAAAAAAAGTTCGAAAAAATTTTGGGACCAAAAAAATTTTGAGCCAAAAAAAAGTTTGAATAATTTTGGGACCAAAAAAATTTTGACCCAAAAAAAAGTTCGAAAAAATTTTGACCCAAAAAAAGTTCGAAAAATTTTGGGACAAAAAAGATTTTGAGCCAAAAAAAAGTTTGAAAAATTTTGGGACCAAAAAAATTTAGACCCAAAAAAAGTTTGAAAAATTTTGGGACCAAAAAAATTTTGACCCAAAAAAAAGTTCGAAAAAGTTTGGGACCAAAAAAATTTTGACCCAAAAAAAGTTTGAAAAATTTTGGGACCAAAAAAATTTTGACCCAAAAAAAAGTTCGAAAAATTTTGGGACCAAAAAAATTTTGACCCAAAAAAAAGTTTGAAAAAAATTTGACCCAAAAAAAAAGTTCGAAAAATTTTGGGACCAAAAAAATTTTGACCCAAAAAAAAGTTTGAAAAATTTTGGGACCAAAAAAATTTTGACCCCAAAAAAAGTTTGAAAAAAATTTGACCCAAAAAAAAGTTCGAAAAATTTTGGGACCAAAAAAATTTTGAGCCAAAAAAAAGTTTGAAAAATTTTGGGACCAAAAAAATTTTGACCCTAAAAAAGTTCGAAAAATTTTGGGACCAAAAAAATTTTGACCCAAAAAAAAGTTCGAAAAAGTTTGGGACCAAAAAAATTTTGACCCAAAAAAAAGTTCGAAAAAGTTTGGGACCAAAAAAATTTTGACCCAAAAAAAGTTCGAAAAATTTTGGGACCAAAAAAATTTTGACCCAAAAAAAAGTTTGAAAAATTTTGGGACCAATAAAATTTTGAGCCAAAAAAAAGTTTGAAAAATTTTGGGACCAAAAAAATTTTGACCCAAAAAAAAGTTCGAAAAATTTTGGGACCAAAAAAACTTTTTGACCCAAAAAAAAGTTCGAAAAATTTTGGGACCAAAAAAATTTTGAGCCAAAAAAAAGTTCGAAAAATTTTGGGACCAAAAAATTTTGACCCAAAAAAATTTTGGGACCAAAAAAATTTTGACCCAAAAAAAAGTTCGAAAAAATTTTGACCCAAAAAAATTTTGACCCAAAAAAAATTTCGAAAAATTTTGAGCCAAAAAAAAGTTCGAAAAATTTTGGGACCAAAAAAATTTTCACCCAAAAAAAAGTTCGAAAAATTTTGGGACCAAAAAAATTTTGAGCCAAAAAAAAGTTTGAAAAATTTTGGGACCAAAAAAATTTTGAGCCAAAAAAAAGTTTGAAAAATTTTGGGACCAAAAAATTTTGACCCAAAAAAAAGTTCGAAAAAATTTTGGGACCAAAAAAATTTTGAGCCAAAAAAAAGTTTGAATAATTTTGGGACCAAAAAAATTTTGACCCAAAAAAAAGTTCGAAAAAATTTTGACCCAAAAAAAAGTTCGAAAAATTTTGGGACAAAAATGATTTTGAGCCAAAAAAAAGTTTGAAAAATTTTGGGACCAAAAAAATTTAGACCCAAAAAAAGTTTGAAAAATTTTGGGACCAAAAAAATTTTGACCCAAAAAAAAGTTCGAAAAATTTTGGGACCAAAAAAATTTTGACCCAAAAAAATTTTGGGACCAAAAAAATTTTGGGACCAAAAAAATTTTGAGCCAAAAAAAAGTTTGAAAAATTTTGGGACCAAAAAAATTTTGACCCAAAAAAAAGTTCGAAAAAATTTTGGGACCAAAAAAATTTTGAGCCAAAAAAAAGTTTGAATAATTTTGGGACCAAAAAAATTTTGACCCAAAAAAAAGTTTGAAAAATTTTGGGACCAATAAAATTTTGAGCCAAAAAAAAGTTCGAAAAATTTTGGGACCAAAAAAATTTTGAGCCAAACAAAAGTTCGAAAAATTTTGGGACCAAAAAAATTTTGACCCAAAAAAAAGTTCGAAAAATTTTGGGACCAAAAAAACTTTTTGACCCAAAAAAAAGTTCGAAAAATTTTGGGACCAAAAAAATTTTGACCCAAAAAAATTTTGGGACCAAAAAAATTTTGGGACCAAAAAAATTTTGAGCCAAAAAAAAGTTCGAAAAATTTTGGGACCAAAAAAATTTTGACCCAAAAAAAAGTTCGAAAAAATTTTGGGACCAAAAAAATTTTGAGCCAAAAAAAAGTTTGAATAATTTTGGGACCAAAAAAATTTTGACCCAAAAAAAAGTTCGAAAAAATTTTGACCCAAAAAAAAAGTTCGAAAAATTTTGGGACAAAAAAGATTTTGAGCCAAAAAAAAGTTTGAAAAATTTTGGGACCAAAAAAATTTAGACCCAAAAAAAGTTTGAAAAATTTTGGGACCAAAAAAATTTTGACCCAAAAAAAAGTTCGAAAAAGTTTGGGACCAAAAAAATTTTGACCCAAAAAAAGTTTGAAAAATTTTGGGACCAAAAAAATTTTGACCCAAAAAAAAGTTCGAAAAATTTTGGGACCAAAAAAATTTTGACCCAAAAAAAAGTTTGAAAAAAATTTGACCCAAAAAAAAAGTTCGAAAAATTTTGGGACCAAAAAAATTTTGACCCAAAAAAAAGTTTGAAAAATTTTGGGACCAAAAAAATTTTGACCCCAAAAAAAGTTTGAAAAAAATTTGACCCAAAAAAAAGTTCGAAAAATTTTGGGACCAAAAAAATTTTGAGCCAAAAAAAAGTTTGAAAAATTTTGGGACCAAAAAAATTTTGACCCTAAAAAAGTTCGAAAAATTTTGGGACCAAAAAAATTTTGACCCAAAAAAAAGTTCGAAAAAGTTTGGGACCAAAAAAATTTTGACCCAAAAAAAAGTTCGAAAAAGTTTGGGACCAAAAAAATTTTGACCCAAAAAAAGTTCGAAAAATTTTGGGACCAAAAAAATTTTGACCCAAAAAAAAGTTTGAAAAATTTTGGGACCAATAAAATTTTGAGCCAAAAAAAAGTTTGAAAAATTTTGGGACCAAAAAAATTTTGACCCAAAAAAAAGTTCGAAAAATTTTGGGACCAAAAAAACTTTTTGACCCAAAAAAAAGTTCGAAAAATTTTGGGACCAAAAAAATTTTGAGCCAAAAAAAAGTTCGAAAAATTTTGGGACCAAAAAAATTTTGAGCCAAAAAAATTTTGGGACCAAAAAAATTTTGACCCAAAAAAAAGTTCGAAAAAATTTTGACCCAAAAAAATTTTGACCCAAAAAAAATTTCGAAAAATTTTGAGCCAAAAAAAAGTTCGAAAAATTTTGGGACCAAAAAAATTTTGACCCAAAAAAAAGTTCGAAAAATTTTGGGACCAAAAAAATTTTGAGCCAAAAAAAAGTTTGAAAAATTTTGGGACCAAAAAAATTTTGAGCCAAAAAAAAGTTTGAAAAATTTTGGGACCAAAAAATTTTGACCCAAAAAAAAGTTCGAAAAAATTTTGGGACCAAAAAAATTTTGAGCCAAAAAAAAGTTTGAATAATTTTGGGACCAAAAAAATTTTGACCCAAAAAAAAGTTCGAAAAAATTTTGACCCAAAAAAAAGTTCGAAAAATTTTGGGACAAAAATGATTTTGAGCCAAAAAAAAGTTTGAAAAATTTTGGGACCAAAAAAATTTAGACCCAAAAAAAGTTTGAAAAATTTTGGGACCAAAAAAATTTTGACCCAAAAAAAAGTTCGAAAAATTTTGGGACCAAAAAAATTTTGACCCAAAAAAATTTTGGGACCAAAAAAATTTTGGGACCAAAAAAATTTTGAGCCAAAAAAAAGTTTGAAAAATTTTGGGACCAAAAAAATTTTGACCCAAAAAAAAGTTCGAAAAAATTTTGGGACCAAAAAAATTTTGAGCCAAAAAAAAGTTTGAATAATTTTGGGACCAAAAAAATTTTGACCCAAAAAAAAGTTTGAAAAATTTTGGGACCAAAAAAATTTTGAGCCAAAAAAAAAGTTCGAAAAAATTTTGGGACCAAAAAAATTTTGAGCCAAAAAAAAGTTTGAATAATTTTGGGACCAAAAAAATTTTGACCCAAAAAAAGTTCGAAAAAATTTTGACCCAAAAAAAAGTTCGAAAAATTTTGGGACAAAAAAGATTTTGAGCCAAAAAAAATTTGAAAAATTTTGGGACCAAAAAAATTTAGACCCAAAAAAAGTTTGAAAAATTTTGGGACCAAAAAAATTTTGACCCAAAAAAAAGTTCGAAAAAGTTTGGGACCAAAAAAATTTTGACCCAAAAAAAGTTTGAAAAATTTTGGGACCAAAAAAATTTTGACCCAAAAAAAAGTTCGAAAAATATTGGGACCAAAAAAATTTTGACCCAAAAAAAAGTTTGAAAAATTTTGGGACCACAAAAATTTTGAGCCAAAGAAAAGTTCGAAAAATTTTGGGACCAAAAAAATTTTGACCCAAAAAAAAGTTCGAAAAATTTTGGGACCAAAACAACTTTTTGACCCAAAAAAAAGTTCGAAAAATTTTGGGACCAAAAAAATTTTGACCCAAAAAAATTTTGGGACCAAAAAAATTTTGAGCCAAAAAAAAGTTCGAAAAAATTTTGGGACCAAAAAAATTTTGACCCAAAAAAAGTTTGAATAATTTTGGGACCAAAAAAATTTTGACCCAAAAAAAAGTTCGAAAAAATTTTGACCCAAAAAAAAGTTCCAAAAATTTTGGGACAAAAAAGATTTTGAGCCAAAAAAAAATTGAAAAATTTTGGGACCAAAAAAATTTAGACCCAAAAAAAGTTTGAAAAATTTTGGGACCAAAAAAATTTTGACCCAAAAAAAAGTTCGAAAAAGTTTGGGACCAAAAAAATTTTGACCCAAAAAAAGTTTGAAAAATTTTGGGACCAAAAACATTTTGACCCAAAAAAAAGTTCGAAAAATTTTGGGACCAAAAAAATTTTGACCCAAAAAAAAGTTTGAAAAATTTTGGGACCACAAAAATTTTGAGCCAAAGAAAAGTTCGAAAAATTTTGGGACCAAAAAAATTTTGACCCAAAAAAAAGTTCGAAAAATTTTGGGACCAAAAAAACTTTTTGACCCAAAAAAAAGTTCGAAAAATTTTGGGACCAAAAAAATTTTGACCCAAAAAAATTTTGGGACCCAAAAAATTTTGAGCCAAAAAAAAGTTCGAAAAATTTTGGGACCAAAAAATTTTTGACCTAAAAAAAAGTTTGAAAAATTTTGGGACCAAAAAAATTTTGAGTCAAAAAAAAGTTCGAAAAATTTTGGGACCAAAAATATTTTGAGCATAAAAAAAGTTCGAAAAATTTTGGGACCAAAAAAATTTTGACCCAAAAAAAAGTTTGAAAAATTTTGGGACCAAAAAAATTTTGAGCCAAAAAAAAGTTTGAAAAATTTTGGGACCAAAAAAATTTTGACCCAAAAAAAAGTTCGAAAAATTTTGGGACCAAAAAAATTTTGACCCAAAAAAAAGTTTGAAAAATTTTGGGACCAAAAAAATTTTGAGCCAAAAAAAAGTTTGAAAAATTTTGGGACCAAAAAAATTTTGACCCAAAAAAAAGTTCGAAGAATTTTGGGACCAAAAAAATTTTGACCCAAAAAAAGTTCGAAAAATTTTGGCACCAAAAAAATTTTGACCCAAAAAAAAGTTCGAAAAATTTTTGGACCAAAAAAATTTTGACCCAAAAAAAAGTTTGAAAAATTTTGGGACCAAAAAAATTTTGACCCAAAAAAAAGTTTGAAAAATTTTGGGACCAAAAAAATTTTGAGCCAAACAAAAGTTCGAAAAATTTTGGGACCAAAAAAATTTTGACCCAAAAAAAAGTTCGAAAAATTTTGGGACCAAAAAAAATTTTTTGACCCAAAAAAAAGTTCGAAAAATTTTGGGACCAAAAAAATTTTGACCCAAAAAAATTTTGGGACCAAAAAAATTTTGGGACCAAAAAAATTTTGACCCAAAAAAAAGTTTGAAAAATTTTGGGACCAAAAAAATTTTGACCCAAAAAAAAGTTCGAAAAAATTTTGGGACCAAAAAAATTTTGAGCCAAAAAAAAGTTTGAATAATTTTGGGACCAAAAAAATTTTGACCCAAACAAACTTCGAAAAATTTTGGGACCAAAAAAATTTTGACCCAAAAAAAAGTTCGAAAAATTTTGGGACCAAAAAAATTTTGACCCAAAAAAAAGTTCGAAAAATTTTGGGACCAAAAAAATTTTGAGCCAAACAAAAGTTCGAAAAATTTTGGGACCAAAAAAATTTTGACCCAAAAAAAAGTTAGAAAAATTTTGGGACCAAAAAAATTTTTGACCCAAAAAAAAGTTCGAAAAATTTTGAGACCAAAAAAATTTTGACCCAAAAAAATTTTTGGGACCAAAAAAATTTTGACCCAAAAAAAAGTTCGAAAAAATTTTGACCCAAAAAAATTTTGACCCAAAAAAAAGTTCGAAAAATTTTGAGCCAAAAAAAAGTTCGAAAAATTTTGGGACCAAAAAAATTTTGACCCAAAAAAAAGTTTGAAAAATTTTGGGACCAAACAAATTTTGAGCCAAAAAAAAGTTTGAAAAATTTTGGGACCAAAAAAATTTTGACCCAAAAAAAAGTTCGAAAAATTTTGGGACCAAAAAAACTTTTTGACCCAAAAAAAAGTTCGAAAAATTTTGGGACCAAAAAAATTTTGAGCCAAAAAAAAGTTCGAAAAATTTTGGGACCAAAAAAATTTTGACCCCAAAAAAAAGTTTGAAAAAAATTTGACCCAAAAAAAGTTCGAAAAATTTTGGGACCAAAAAAATTTTGAGCCAAAAAAAAGTTTGAAAAATTTTGGGACCAAAAAAATTTTGAGCCAAATAAAAGTTTGAATAATTTTGGGACCAAAAAAATTTTGACCCAAAAAAAAGTACGAAAAAATTTTGACCCAAAAAAAAGTTCGAAAAATTTTGGGACAAAAAAGATTTTGAGCCAAAAAAAAGTTTGAAAAATTTTGGGACCAAAAAAATTTAGACCCAAAAAAAGTTTGAAAAATTTGGGACCAAAAAAATTTTGACCCAAAAAAAAGTTCGAAAAAGTTTGGGACCAAAAAAATTTTGACCCAAAAAAAGTTTGAAAAATTTTGGGACCAAAAAAATTTTGACCCAAAAAAAAGTTCGAAAAATTTTGGGACCAAAAAAATTTTGACACAAAAAAAAGTTTGAAAAATTTTTGACCCAAAAAAATTTTGAGCCAAAAAAAAGTTTGAAAAATTTTGGGACCAAAAAAATTTTGACCCAAAAAAAAGTTTGAAAAATTTTGGGACCAAAAAAATTTTGAGCCAAACAAAAGTTCGAAAAATTTTGGGACCAAAAAAATTTCGACCCAAAAAAAAGTTCGAAAAATTTTGGGACCAAAAAAAATTTTTTGACCCAAAAAAAAGTTCGAAAAATTTTGGGACCAAAAAAATTTTGACCCAAAAAAATTTTGGGACCAAAAAAATTTTGGGACCAAAAAAATTTTGACCCAAAAAAAAGTTTGAAAAATTTTGGGACCAAAAAAATTTTGACCCAAAAAAAAGTTCGAAAAAATTTTGGGACCAAAAAAATTTTGAGCCAAAAAAAAGTTTGAATAATTTTGGGACCAAAAAAATTTTGACCCAAACAAACTTCGAAAAATTTTGGGACCAAAAAAATTTTGACCCAAAAAAAAGTTTGAAAAATTTTGGGACCAAAAAAATTTTGACCCAAACAAACTTCGAAAAATTTTGGGACCAAAAAAATTTTGACCCAAAAAAAAGTTCGAAAAATTTTGGGACCAAAAAAATTTTGACCCAAAAAAAGTTCGAAAAATTTTGGGACCAAAAAAATTTTGAGCCAAACAAAAGTTCGAAAAATTTTGGGACCAAAAAAATTTTGAGCCAAAAAAAAGTTCGAAAAATTTTGGGACCAAAAAAATTTTGACCCAAAAAAATTTTTGGGACCAAAAAAATTTTGACCCAAAAAAAAGTTCGAAAAAATTTTGACCCAAAAAAATTTTGACCCAAAAAAAAGTTCGAAAAATTTTGAGCCAAAAAAAAGTTCGAAAAATTTTGGGACCAAAAAAATTTTGACCCAAAAAAAAGTTTGAAAAATTTTGCGACCAAACAAATTTTGAGCCAAAAAAAAGTTTGAAAAATTTTGGGACCAAAAAAATTTTGACCCAAAAAAAAGTTCGAAAAATTTTGGGACCAAAAAAACTTTTTGAGCCAAAAAAAAGTTCGAAAAATTTTGGGACCAAAAAAATTTTGACCCCAAAAAAAAGTTTGAAAAAAATTTGACCCAAAAAAAGTTCGAAAAATTTTGGGACCAAAAAAATTTTGAGCCAAAAAAAAGTTTGAAAAATTTTGGGACCAAAAAAATTTTGACTCTAAAAAAGTTCGAAAAATTTTGGGACCAAAAAAATTTTGACCCAAAAAAAAGTTCGAAAAAGTTTGGGACCAAAAAAATTTTGACCCAAAAAAAAGTTCGAAAAAGTTTGGGACCAAAAAAATTTTGACCCAAAAAAAGTTCGAAAAATTTTGGGACCAAAAAAATTTTGACCAAAAAAAAGTTTGAAAAATTTTGGGACCAAAAAAATTTTGAGCCAAAAAAAAGTTTGAAAAATTTTGGGACCAAACAAATTTTGACCCAAAAAAAAGTTTGAAAAATTTTGGGACCAAAAAAATTTTGACCCAAAAAAAAGTTCGAAAAATTTTGGGACCAAAAAAATTTTGAGCCAAACAAAAGTTCGAAAAATTTTGGGACCAAAAAAATTTTGACCCAAAAAAAAAATTCGAAAAAAATTTGACCCAAAAAAAAGTTTGAAAAATTTTCGGATCAAAAACATTTTGACCCAAAAAAAAGTTTGAAAAATTTTGGGACCAAAAAAATTTTGACACAAAAAAAAGTTTGAAAAATTTTGGGCCCAAAAAATTTTGACCCAAAAAAAAGTTCGAAAAATTTTGGGACCAAAAAAATTTTGAACCAAAAAAAGTTTGAAAAATTTTGGGACCAAAAAAATTTTGACCCAAAAAAAAGTTCGAAAAATTTTGGGACGAAAAAAATTTTGAGCCAAAAAAAAGTTCGAAAAATTTTGGGACCAAAAAAATTTTGAGCCAAAAAAAAGTTCGAAAAATTTTGGGACCAAAAAAATTTTGAGCCAAAAAAAAGTTCGAAAAATTTTGGGACCAAAAAAATTTTGACCCAAAAAAAAGTTAGAAAAATTTTGGGACCAAAAAAATTTTGACCCAAAAAAAAGTTCGAAAAATTTTGAGACCAAAAAAATTTTGACCCAAAAAAATTTTGACCCAAAAAAAAGTTCGAAAAATTTTGAGCCAAAAAAAAGTTCGAAAAATTTTGGGACCAAAAAAATTTTGACCCAAAAAAAAGTTCGAAAAATTTTGGGACCAAAAAAATTTTGAGCCAAAAAAAAGTTCGAAAAATTTTGGGACCAAAAAAATTTTGACCCCAAAAAAAAGTTTGAAAAAAATTTGACCCTAAAAAAGTTCGAAAAATTTTGGGACCAAAAAAATTTTGAGCCAAAAAAAAGTTTGAAAAATTTTGGGACCAAAAAAATTTTGACTCTAAAAAAGTTCGAAAAATTTTGGGACCAAAAAAATTTTGACCCAAAAAAAAGTTCGAAAAAGTTTGGGACCAAAAAAATTTTGACCCAAAAAAAAGTTCGAAAAAGTTTGGGACCAAAAAAATTTTGACCCAAAAAAAGTTCGAAAAATTTTGGGACCAAAAAAATTTTGACCCAAAAAAAAGTTTGAAAAATTTTGGGACCAAAAAAATTTTGACCCAAAAAAAAGTTCGAAAAAATTTTGACCCAAAAAAATTTTGACCCAAAAAAAAGTTCGAAAAATTTTGAGCCAAAAAAAAGTTCGAAAAATTTTGGGACCAAAAAAATTTTGACCCAAAAAAAAGTTCGAAAAATTTTGGGACCAAAAAAATTTTGAGCCAAAAAAAAGTTCGAAAAATTTTGGGACCAAAAAAATTTTGACCCCAAAAAAAAGTTTGAAAAAAATTTGACCCAAAAAAAGTTCGAAAAATTTTGGGACCAAAAAAATTTTGAGCCAAAAAAAAGTTTGAAAAATTTTGGGACCAAAAAAATTTTGACTCTAAAAAAGTTCGAAAAATTTTGGGACCAAAAAAATTTTGACCCAAAAAAAAGTTCGAAAAAGTTTGGGACCAAAAAAATTTTGACCCAAAAAAAAGTTCGAAAAAGTTTGGGACCAAAAAAATTTTGACCCAAAAAAAGTTCGAAAAATTTTGGGACCAAAAAAATTTTGACCCAAAAAAAAGTTTGAAAAATTTTGGGACCAAAAAAATTTTGAGCCAAAAAAAAGTTTGAAAAATTTTGGGACCAAACAAATTTTGACCCAAAAAAAAGTTCGAAAAATTTTGGGACCAAAAAAATTTTGACCCAAAAAAAAGTTCGAAAAATTTTGAGCCAAAAAAAAGTTCGAAAAATTTTGGGACCAAAAAAATTTTGACCCAAAAAAAAGTTTGAAAAATTTTGGGACCAAAAAAATTTTGAGCCAAAAAAAAGTTTGAAAAATTTTGGGACCAAAAAAATTTTGACCCAAAAAAAAGTTCGAAAAATTTTGGGACCAAAAAAAATTTTTGACCCAAAAAAAAGTTCGAAAAATTTTGGGACCAAAAAAATTTTGACCCAAAAAAATTTTGGGACCAAAAAAATTTTGAGCCAAAAAAAAGTTTGAATAATTTTGGGACCAAAAAAATTTTGACCCAAAAAAAAGTTCGAAAAAATTTTGACCCAAAAAAAAGTTCGAAAAATTTTGGGACAAAAAAGATTTTGAGCCAAAAAAAAGTTTGAAAAATTTTGGGACCAAAAAAATTTAGACCCAAAAAAAGTTTGAAAAATTTTGGGACCAAAAAAATTTTGACCCAAAAAAAAGTTCGAAAAATTTTGGGACAAAAAATATTTTGAGCCAAAAAAAAGTTCGAAAAATTTTGGGACCAAAAAAATTTTGACCCAAAAAAATTTTGGGACCAAAAAAATTTTGGGACCAAAAAAATTTTGAGCCAAAAAAAAGTTTGAATAATTTTGGGACCAAAAAAATTTTGACCCAAAAAAAAGTTCGAAAAAATTTTGGGACCAAAAAAATTTTGAGCCAAACAAAAGTTCGAAAAATTTTGGGACCAATAAATTTTGACCCAAAAAAAAGTTTGAAAAATTTTGGGACCAAAAAAACTTTTTGACCCAAAAAAAAAGTTCGAAAAATTTTGGGACCAAAAAAATTTTGACCCAAAAAAATTTTGGGACCAAAAAAATTTTGGGACCAAAAAAATTTTGACCCAAAAAAAAGTTCGAAAAAATTTTGACCCAAAAAAATTTTGACCCAAAAAAAAGTTCGAAAAATTTTGAGCCAAAAAAAAGTTCGAAAAATTTTGGGACCAAAAAAATTTTGACCCAAAAAAAAGTTTGAAAAATTTTGGGACCAAACAAATTTTGAGCCAAAAAAAAGTTTGAAAAATTTTGGGACCAAAAAAATTTTTACCCAAAAAAAAGTTCGAAAAATTTTGGGACCAAAAAAATTTTGAGCCAAAAAAAAGTTAGAAAAATTTTGGGACCAAAAAAATTTTGACTCTAAAATAGTTCGAAAAATTTTGGGACCAAAAAAATTTTGACCCAAAAAAAAGTTCGAAAAAATTTTGACCCAAAAAAAAGTTCGAAAAATTTTGGGACAAAAAAGATTTTGAGCCAAAAAAAAGTTTGAAAAATTTTGGGACCAAAAAAATTTAGACCCAAAAAAAGTTTGAAAAATTTTGGGACCAAAAAAATTTTGACCCAAAAAAAAGTTCGAAAAATTTTGGGACAAAAAATATTTTGAGCCAAAAAAAAGTTCGAAAAATTTTGGGACCAAAAAAATTTTGACCCAAAAAAATTTTGGGACCAAAAAAATTTTGGGACCAAAAAAATTTTGAGCCAAAAAAAAGTTTGAATAATTTTGGGACCAAAAAAATTTTGACCCAAAAAAAAGTTCGAAAAAATTTTGGGACCAAAAAAATTTTGAGCCAAACAAAAGTTCGAAAAATTTTGGGACCAATAAATTTTGACCCAAAAAAAAGTTTGAAAAATTTTGGGACCAAAAAAACTTTTTGACCCAAAAAAAAAGTTCGAAAAATTTTGGGACCAAAAAAATTTTGACCCAAAAAAATTTTGGGACCAAAAAAATTTTGGGACCAAAAAAATTTTGACCCAAAAAAAAGTTCGAAAAAATTTTGACCCAAAAAAATTTTGACCCAAAAAAAAGTTCGAAAAATTTTGAGCCAAAAAAAAGTTCGAAAAATTTTGGGACCAAAAAAATTTTGACCCAAAAAAAAGTTTGAAAAATTTTGGGACCAAACAAATTTTGAGCCAAAAAAAAGTTTGAAAAATTTTGGGACCAAAAAAATTTTTACCCAAAAAAAAGTTCGAAAAATTTTGGGACCAAAAAAATTTTGAGCCAAAAAAAAGTTAGAAAAATTTTGGGACCAAAAAAATTTTGACTCTAAAATAGTTCGAAAAATTTTGGGACCAAAAAAATTTTGACCCAAAAAAAAGTTCGAAAAATTTTGGGACCAAAAAAATTTTGACCCAAAAAAATTTTGGGACCAAAAAAATTTTGGGACCAAAAAAATTTTGAGCCAAAAAAAAGTTTGAAAAATTTTGGGACCAAAAAAATTTTGAGCCAAAAAAAAGTTCGAAAAAATTTTGGGACCAAAAAAATTTTGAGCCAAAAAAAAGTTTGAATAATTTTGGGACCAAAAAAATTTTGACCCAAAAAAAAGTTCGAAAAAATTTTGACCCAAAAAAAAGTTCGAAAAATTTTGGGACAAAAAAGATTTTGAGCCAAAAAAAAGTTTGAAAAATTTTGGGACCAAAAAAATTTAGACCCAAAAAAAGTTTGAAAAATTTTGGGACCAAAAAAATTTTGACCCAAAAAAAAGTTCGAAAAAGTTTGGGACCAAAAAAATTTTGACCCAAAAAAAAGTTTGAAAAATTTTGGGACCAAAAAAATTTTGACCCAAAAAAAAGTTCGAAAAATTTTGGGACCAAAAAAATTTTGACCCAAAAAAAAGTTCGAAAAATTTTGGGACCAAAAAAATTTTGAGCCAAACAAAAGTTCGAAAAATTTTGGGACCAAAAAAATTTTGACCCAAAAAAAAGTTAGAAAAATTTTGGGACCAAAAAAATTTTGACCCAAAAAAATTTTGGGACCAAAAAAATTTTGACCCAAAAAAAAGTTCGAAAAATTTTGGGCCAAAAAAAAGTTCGAAAAATTTTGGGACCAAAAAAATTTTGACCCAAAAAAAAGTTTGAAAAATTTTGGGACCAAACAAATTTTGAGCCAAAAAAAAGTTTGAAAAATTTTGGGACCAAAAAAATTTTGACCCAAAAAAAAGTTCGAAAAATTTTGGGACCAAAAAAATTTTGAGCCAAAAAAAAGTTAGAAAAATTTTGGGACCAAAAAAATTTTGACTCTAAAATAGTTCGAAAAATTTTGGGACCAAAAAAATTTTGACCCAAAAAAAAGTTCGAAAAAGTTTGGGACCAAAAAAATTTTGACCCAAAAAAAGTTCGAAAAATTTTGGGACCAAAAAAATTTTGACCCAAAAAAAAGTTTGAAAAATTTTGGGACCAAAAAAATTTTGAGCCAAAAAAAAGTTTGAAAAATTTTGGGACCAAACAAATTTTGACCCAAAAAAATTTTGGGACCAAAAAAATTTTGACCCAAAAAAAAGTTCGAAAAAATTTTGACCCAAAAAAATTTTGACCCAAAAAAAAGTTCGAAAAATTTTGAGCCAAAAAAAAGTTCGAAAAATTTTGGGACCAAAAAAATTTTGAGCCAAAAAAAAGTTCGAAAAATTTTGGGACCAAAAAAATTTTGACCCCAAAAAAAGTTTGAAAAAAATTTGACCCAAAAAAAAGTTCGAAAAATTTTGGGACCAAAAAAATTTTGAGCCAAAAAAAAGTTAGAAAAATTTTGGGACCAAAAAAATTTTGACTCTAAAATAGTTCGAAAAATTTTGGGACCAAAAAAATTTTGACCCAAAAAAAAGTTCGAAAAAGTTTGGGACCAAAAAAATTTTGACCCAAAAAAAAGTTCGAAAAAGTTTGGGACCAAAAAAATTTTGACCCAATAAAAAGTTTGAAAAATTTTGGGACCAAAAAAATTTTGAGCCAAAAAAAAGTTTGAAAAATTTTGGGACCAAACAAATTTTGACCCAAAAAAAAGTTTGAAAAATTTTGGGACCAAAAAAATTTTGACCCAAAAAAAAGTTTGAAAAATTTTGGGACCAAAAAAATTTTGACCCAAAAAAAAATTCGAAAAAAATTTGACCCAAAAAAAAGTTCGAAAAATTTTGGGACCAAAAAAATTTTGACCCAAAAAAAAGTTTGAAAAATTTTGGGACCAAACAAATTTTGAGCCAAGAAAAAGTTTGAAAAATTTTGGGACCAAAAAAATTTTGACCCAAAAAAAAGTTCGAAAAATTTTGGGACCAAAAAAACTTTTTGACCCAAAAAAAAGTTCGAAAAATTTTGGGACCAAAAAAATTTTGAGCCAAAAAAAAGTTCGAAAAATTTTGGGACCAAAAAAATTTTGACCCCAAAAAAAGTTTGAAAAAAATTTGACCCAAAAAAAAGTTCGAAAAATTTTGGGACCAAAAAAATTTTGAGCCAAAAAAAAGTTAGAAAAATTTTGGGACCAAAAAAATTTTGACTCTAAAATAGTTCGAAAAATTTTGGGACCAAAAAAATTTTGACCCAAAAAAAAGTTCGAAAAAGTTTGGGACCAAAAAAATTTTGACCCAAAAAAAAGTTCGAAAAAGTTTGGGACCAAAAAAATTTTGACCCAATAAAAAGTTTGAAAAATTTTGGGACCAAAAAAATTTTGAGCCAAAAAAAAGTTTGAAAAATTTTGGGACCAAACAAATTTTGACCCAAAAAAAAGTTTGAAAAATTTTGGGACCAAAAAAATTTTGACCCAAAAAAAAGTTTGAAAAATTTTGGGACCAAAAAAATTTTGACCCAAAAAAAAATTCGAAAAAAATTTGACCCAAAAAAAAGTTCGAAAAATTTTGGGACCAAAAAAATTTTGACCAAAAAAAAAGTTCGAAAAATTTTGGGACCAAAAAAATTTTGACCCAAAAAAAAGTTCGAAAAATTTTGGGACCCAAAAAATTTTGACCCAAAAAAAAGTTCGAAAAAAATTTGACCCAAAAAAAAGTTCGAAAAATTTTGGGACCAAAAAAATTTTGAGCCAAACAAAAGTTCGAAAAATTTTGGGACCAAAAAAATTTTGAGCCAAAAAAAAGTTCGAAAAATTTTGGGACCAAAAAAACTTTTTGACCCAAAAAAAAGTTCGAAAAATTTTGGGACCAAAAAAATTTTGACCCAAAAAAAAGTTCGAAAAAAATTTGACCCAAAAAAAAGTTCGAAAAATTTTGGGACCAAAAAAATTTTGACCCAAAAAAAAGTTTGAAAAATTTTGGGACCAAAACAATTTTGAGCCAAAAAAAAGTTCGAAAAATTTTGGGACCAAAAAAATTTTTACCCAAAAAAAAGTTTGAAAAAAATTTGACCCAAAAAAAAGTTCGAAAAATTTTGGGACCAAAAAAAGTTTGAGCCAAAAAAAAGTTCGAAAAATTTTGGGACCAAAAAAATTTTGAACCATACAAAAGTTCGAAAAATTTTGGGACCAAAAAAATTTTGACCCAAAAAAAAGTTAGAAAAATTTTGGGACCAAAAAAACTTTTTGACCCAAAAAAAAGTTCGAAAAATTTTAGGACCAAAAAAATTTTGACCCAAAAAAAAGTTTGAAAAATTTTGGGACCAAAAAAGTTTTGAGCCAAAAAAAAGTTCGAAAAGTTTTGGGACCAAAAAAATTTTGACCCAAAAAAAAGTTTGAAAAATTTTGGGACCAAAAAAATTTTGAGCCAAAAAAAAGTTCGAAAAATTTTGGGACCAAAAAAATTTTGACCCAAAAAAAAGTTCGAAAAATTTTGGGACCAAAAAAATTTTGACCCAAAAAAAACTTCGAAAAAAATTTGACCCAAAAAAAAGTTCGAAAAATTTTGGGACCAAAAAAATTTTGACCCAAAAAAAATTTCGAAAAAAATTTGACCCAAAAAAAAGTTCGAAAAATTTTGGGACCAAAAAAATTTTGAGCCAAAAAAAAGTTTGAAAAATTTTGGGACCAAAAAAATTTTGACCCAAAAAAAGTTCGAAAAATTTTGGGACCAAAAAAATTTTGACCCAAAAAAAACTTCGAAAAAAATTTGACCCAAAAAAAAGTTCGAAAAATTTTGGGACCAAAAAAATTTTGACCCAAAAAAAATTTCGAAAAAAATTTGACCCAAAAAAAAGTTCGAAAAATTTTGGGACCAAAAAAATTTTGAGCCAAAAAAAAGTTCGAAAAATTTTGGGACCAAAAAAATTTTGACCCAAAAAAAAGTTCGAAAAATTTTGGGACCAAACAAATTTTGACCCAAAAAAAAGTTCGAAAAATTTTGGGACCAAAAGAATTTTGACCCAAAAAAAAGTTCGAAAAATTTTGGGACAAAAAAGATTTTGAGCCAAAAAAAAGTTTGAAAAATTTTGGGACCAAAAAAATTTAGACCCAAAAAAAGTTTGAAAAATTTTGGGACCAAAAAAATTTTGACCCAAAAAAAAGTTCGAAAAAGTTTGGGACCAAAAAAATTTTGACCCAAAAAAAAGTTTGAAAAATTTTGGGACCAAAAAAATTTTGACCCAAAAAAAAGTTCGAAAAATTTTGGGACCAAAAAAATTTTGACCCAAAAAAAAGTTCGAAAAATTTTGGGACCAAAAAAATTTTGAGCCAAACAAAAGTTCGAAAAATTTTGGGACCAAAAAAATTTTGACCCAAAAAAAAGTTAGAAAAATTTTGGGACCAAAAAAATTTTGACCCAAAAAAATTTTGGGACCAAAAAAATTTTGACCCAAAAAAAAGTTCGAAAAATTTTGGGCCAAAAAAAAGTTCGAAAAATTTTGGGACCAAAAAAATTTTGACCCAAAAAAAAGTTTGAAAAATTTTGGGACCAAACAAATTTTGAGCCAAAAAAAAGTTTGAAAAATTTTGGGACCAAAAAAATTTTGACCCAAAAAAAAGTTCGAAAAATTTTGGGACCAAAAAAATTTTGAGCCAAAAAAAAGTTAGAAAAATTTTGGGACCAAAAAAATTTTGACTCTAAAATAGTTCGAAAAATTTTGGGACCAAAAAAATTTTGACCCAAAAAAAAGTTCGAAAAAGTTTGGGACCAAAAAAATTTTGACCCAAAAAAAGTTCGAAAAATTTTGGGACCAAAAAAATTTTGACCCAAAAAAAAGTTTGAAAAATTTTGGGACCAAAAAAATTTTGAGCCAAAAAAAAGTTTGAAAAATTTTGGGACCAAACAAATTTTGACCCAAAAAAATTTTGGGACCAAAAAAATTTTGACCCAAAAAAAAGTTCGAAAAAATTTTGACCCAAAAAAATTTTGACCCAAAAAAAAGTTCGAAAAATTTTGAGCCAAAAAAAAGTTCGAAAAATTTTGGGACCAAAAAAATTTTGAGCCAAAAAAAAGTTCGAAAAATTTTGGGACCAAAAAAATTTTGACCCCAAAAAAAGTTTGAAAAAAATTTGACCCAAAAAAAAGTTCGAAAAATTTTGGGACCAAAAAAATTTTGAGCCAAAAAAAAGTTAGAAAAATTTTGGGACCAAAAAAATTTTGACTCTAAAATAGTTCGAAAAATTTTGGGACCAAAAAAATTTTGACCCAAAAAAAAGTTCGAAAAAGTTTGGGACCAAAAAAATTTTGACCCAAAAAAAAGTTCGAAAAAGTTTGGGACCAAAAAAATTTTGACCCAATAAAAAGTTTGAAAAATTTTGGGACCAAAAAAATTTTGAGCCAAAAAAAAGTTTGAAAAATTTTGGGACCAAACAAATTTTGACCCAAAAAAAAGTTTGAAAAATTTTGGGACCAAAAAAATTTTGACCCAAAAAAAAGTTTGAAAAATTTTGGGACCAAAAAAATTTTGACCCAAAAAAAAATTCGAAAAAAATTTGACCCAAAAAAAAGTTCGAAAAATTTTGGGACCAAAAAAATTTTGACCCAAAAAAAAGTTTGAAAAATTTTGGGACCAAACAAATTTTGAGCCAAGAAAAAGTTTGAAAAATTTTGGGACCAAAAAAATTTTGACCCAAAAAAAAGTTCGAAAAATTTTGGGACCAAAAAAACTTTTTGACCCAAAAAAAAGTTCGAAAAATTTTGGGACCAAAAAAATTTTGAGCCAAAAAAAAGTTCGAAAAATTTTGGGACCAAAAAAAATTTGACCCCAAAAAAAGTTTGAAAAAAATTTGACCCAAAAAAAAGTTCGAAAAATTTTGGGACCAAAAAAATTTTGAGCCAAAAAAAAGTTAGAAAAATTTTGGGACCAAAAAAATTTTGACTCTAAAATAGTTCGAAAAATTTTGGGACCAAAAAAATTTTGACCCAAAAAAAAGTTCGAAAAAGTTTGGGACCAAAAAAATTTTGACCCAAAAAAAAGTTCGAAAAAGTTTGGGACCAAAAAAATTTTGACCCAATAAAAAGTTTGAAAAATTTTGGGACCAAAAAAATTTTGAGCCAAAAAAAAGTTTGAAAAATTTTGGGACCAAACAAATTTTGACCCAAAAAAAAGTTTGAAAAATTTTGGGACCAAAAAAATTTTGACCCAAAAAAAAGTTTGAAAAATTTTGGGACCAAAAAAATTTTGACCCAAAAAAAAATTCGAAAAAAATTTGACCCAAAAAAAAGTTCGAAAAATTTTGGGACCAAAAAAATTTTGACCAAAAAAAAAGTTCGAAAAATTTTGGGACCAAAAAAATTTTGACCCAAAAAAAAGTTCGAAAAATTTTGGGACCCAAAAAATTTTGACCCAAAAAAAAGTTCGAAAAAAATTTGACCCAAAAAAAAGTTCGAAAAATTTTGGGACCAAAAAAATTTTGAGCCAAACAAAAGTTCGAAAAATTTTGGGACCAAAAAAATTTTGAGCCAAAAAAAAGTTCGAAAAATTTTGGGACCAAAAAAACTTTTTGACCCAAAAAAAAGTTCGAAAAATTTTGGGACCAAAAAAATTTTGACCCAAAAAAAAGTTCGAAAAAAATTTGACCCAAAAAAAAGTTCGAAAAATTTTGGGACCAAAAAAATTTTGACCCAAAAAAAAGTTTGAAAAATTTTGGGACCAAAACAATTTTGAGCCAAAAAAAAGTTCGAAAAATTTTGGGACCAAAAAAATTTTTACCCAAAAAAAAGTTTGAAAAAAATTTGACCCAAAAAAAAGTTCGAAAAATTTTGGGACCAAAAAAAGTTTGAGCCAAAAAAAAGTTCGAAAAATTTTGGGACCAAAAAAATTTTGAACCATACAAAAGTTCGAAAAATTTTGGGACCAAAAAAATTTTGACCCAAAAAAAAGTTAGAAAAATTTTGGGACCAAAAAAACTTTTTGACCCAAAAAAAAGTTCGAAAAATTTTAGGACCAAAAAAATTTTGACCCAAAAAAAAGTTTGAAAAATTTTGGGACCAAAAAAGTTTTGAGCCAAAAAAAAGTTCGAAAAGTTTTGGGACCAAAAAAATTTTGACCCAAAAAAAAGTTTGAAAAATTTTGGGACCAAAAAAATTTTGAGCCAAAAAAAAGTTCGAAAAATTTTGGGACCAAAAAAATTTTGACCCAAAAAAAAGTTCGAAAAATTTTGGGACCAAAAAAATTTTGACCCAAAAAAAACTTCGAAAAAAATTTGACCCAAAAAAAAGTTCGAAAAATTTTGGGACCAAAAAAATTTTGACCCAAAAAAAATTTCGAAAAAAATTTGACCCAAAAAAAAGTTCGAAAAATTTTGGGACCAAAAAAATTTTGAGCCAAAAAAAAGTTTGAAAAATTTTGGGACCAAAAAAATTTTGACCCAAAAAAAGTTCGAAAAATTTTGGGACCAAAAAAATTTTGACCCAAAAAAAACTTCGAAAAAAATTTGACCCAAAAAAAAGTTCGAAAAATTTTGGGACCAAAAAAATTTTGACCCAAAAAAAATTTCGAAAAAAATTTGACCCAAAAAAAAGTTCGAAAAATTTTGGGACCAAAAAAATTTTGAGCCAAAAAAAAGTTCGAAAAATTTTGGGACCAAAAAAATTTTGACCCAAAAAAAAGTTCGAAAAATTTTGGGACCAAACAAATTTTGACCCAAAAAAAAGTTCGAAAAATTTTGGGACCAAAAGAATTTTGACCCAAAAAAAAGTTCGAAAAAATTTTGACCCAAAAAAATTTTGACCCATAAAAAAGTTGGAAAAATTTTGAGCCAAAAAAAAGTTTGAAAAATTTTGGGACCAAAAAAATTTTGACCCAAAAAAAGTTTGAAAAATTTTGGGACGAAAAAAATTTTGACCCAAAAAAAAGTTCGAAAAATTTTGGGACGAAAAAAATTTTGAGCCAAAAAAAAGTTCGAAAAATTTTGGGACCAAAAAAATTTTGACCCAAAAAAAATTTCGAAAAAAATTTGAGCCAAAAAAAAGTTCGAAAAATTTTGGGACCAAAAAAATTTTGACCCAAAAAAATTTCGAAAAAAAATTGACCCAAAAAAAGTTCGAAAAATTTTGGGACCAAAAAAATTTTGAGCCAAAAAAAAGTTTGAAAAATTTTGGGACCAAAAAAATTTTGACCCAAAAAAAGTTCGAAAAATTTTGGGACCAAAAAAATTTTGACCCAAAAAAAAGTTCGAAAAATTTTGGGACCAAAAAAATTTTGACTCAAAAAAAAGTTCGAAAAAATTTTGACCCAAAAAAATTTTGAGCCAAAAAAAAGTTCGAAAAATTTTGGGACCAAAAAAATTTTGAGCCAAAAAAAAGTTTGAAAAATTTTGGGACCAAAAAAATTTTGAGCCAAACAAAAGTTCAAAAAATTTTGACCCAAAAAAAGTTCGAAAAATTTTGAGCCAAAAAAAAGTTCGAAAAATTTTGGGACCAAAAAAATTTTGACCCAAAAAAAGTTCGAAAAATTTTGGGACCAAAAAAATTTTGACCCAAAAAAAAGTTCGAAAAATTTTGGGACCAAAAAAATTTTGACCCAAAAAAATTTTGGGACCAAAAAAATTTTGAGCCAAAAAAAAGTTCGAAAAGTTTTGGGACCAAAAAAATTTTGAGCCAAAAAAAAGTTTGAAAAATTTTGGGACCAAAAAAATTTTGAGCCAAAAAAAAGTTCGAAAAATTTTGGGACCAAAAAAATTTTGACCCAAAAAAAAGTTCGAAAAATTTTGGGACCAAAAAAATTTTGACCCAAAAAAAACTTCGAAAAAAATTTGACCCAAAAAAAAGTTCGAAAAATTTTGGGACCAAAAAAATTTTGACCCAAAAAAAATTTCGAAAAAAATTTGACCCAAAAAAAAGTTCGAAAAATTTTGGGACCAAAAAAATTTTGAGCCAAAAAAAAGTTTGAAAAATTTTGGGACCAAAAAAATTTTGACCCAAAAAAAGTTCGAAAAATTTTGGGACCAAAAAAATTTTGACCCAAAAAAAACTTCGAAAAAAATTTGACCCAAAAAAAAGTTCGAAAAATTTTGGGACCAAAAAAATTTTGACCCAAAAAAAATTTCGAAAAAAATTTGACCCAAAAAAAAGTTCGAAAAATTTTGGGACCAAAAAAATTTTGAGCCAAAAAAAAGTTCGAAAAATTTTGGGACCAAAAAAATTTTGACCCAAAAAAAAGTTCGAAAAATTTTGGGACCAAACAAATTTTGACCCAAAAAAAAGTTCGAAAAATTTTGGGACCAAAAGAATTTTGACCCAAAAAAAAGTTCGAAAAAATTTTGACCCAAAAAAATTTTGACCCATAAAAAAGTTGGAAAAATTTTGAGCCAAAAAAAAGTTTGAAAAATTTTGGGACCAAAAAAATTTTGACCCAAAAAAAGTTTGAAAAATTTTGGGACGAAAAAAATTTTGACCCAAAAAAAAGTTCGAAAAATTTTGGGACGAAAAAAATTTTGAGCCAAAAAAAAGTTCGAAAAATTTTGGGACCAAAAAAATTTTGACCCAAAAAAAATTTCGAAAAAAATTTGAGCCAAAAAAAAGTTCGAAAAATTTTGGGACCAAAAAAATTTTGACCCAAAAAAATTTCGAAAAAAAATTGACCCAAAAAAAGTTCGAAAAATTTTGGGACCAAAAAAATTTTGAGCCAAAAAAAAGTTTGAAAAATTTTGGGACCAAAAAAATTTTGACCCAAAAAAAGTTCGAAAAATTTTGGGACCAAAAAAATTTTGACCCAAAAAAAAGTTCGAAAAATTTTGGGACCAAAAAAATTTTGACTCAAAAAAAAGTTCGAAAAAATTTTGACCCAAAAAAATTTTGAGCCAAAAAAAAGTTCGAAAAATTTTGGGACCAAAAAAATTTTGAGCCAAAAAAAAGTTTGAAAAATTTTGGGACCAAAAAAATTTTGAGCCAAACAAAAGTTCAAAAAATTTTGACCCAAAAAAAGTTCGAAAAATTTTGAGCCAAAAAAAAGTTCGAAAAATTTTGGGACCAAAAAAATTTTGACCCAAAAAAAGTTCGAAAAATTTTGGGACCAAAAAAATTTTGACCCAAAAAAAAGTTCGAAAAATTTTGGGACCAAAAAAATTTTGACCCAAAAAAATTTTGGGACCAAAAAAATTTTGAGCCAAAAAAAAGTTCGAAAAATTTTGGGACCAAAAAAATTTTGACCCAAAAAAAACTTCGAAAATAATTTGACCCAAAAAAAAGTTCGAAAAATTTTGGGACCAAAAAAATTTTGACCCAAAAAAAATTTCGAAAAAAATTTGACCCAAAAAAAAGTTCGAAAAATTTTGGGACCAAAAAAATTTTGACCCAAAAAAAAGTTCGAAAAAATTTTGACCCAAAAAAAAGTTCGAAAAATTTTGGGACCAAAAAAATTTTGACCCAAAAAAAAGTTCGAAAAATTTTGGGACCAAAAAAATTTTGACCCAAAAAAAAGTTCGAAAAAATTTTGACCCAAAAAATTTTGACCCAAAAAAAACTTCGAAAAATTTTGAGCCAAAAAAAAGTTCGAAAAATTTTGGGACCAAAAAAATTTTGACCCAAAAAAAACTTCGAAAAAAATTTGACCCAAAAAAAAGTTCGAAAAATTTTGGGACCAAAAAAATTTTGAGCCAAAAAAAAGTTCGAAAAATTTTGGGACCAAAAAAATTTTGACCCAAAAAAAAGTTCGAAAAATTTTGGGACCAAAAAAATTTTGACCCAAAAAAAACTTCGAAAAAAATTTGACCCAAAAAAAAGTTCGAAAAATTTTGGGACCAAAAAAATTTTGACCCAAAAAAAATTTCGAAAAAAATTTGACCCAAAAAAAAGTTCGAAAAATTTTGGGACCAAAAAAATTTTGAGCCAAAAAAAAGTTTGAAAAATTTTGGGACCAAAAAAATTTTGACCCAAAAAAAGTTCGAAAAATTTTGGGACCAAAAAAATTTTGACCCAAAAAAAAGTTCGAAAAATTTTGGGACCAAAAAAATTTTGAGCCAAAAAAAAGTTCGAAAAAATTTTGACCCAAAAAAATTTTGACCCAAAAAAAAGTTCGAAAAATTTTGAGCCAAAAAAAAGTTCGAAAAATTTTGGGACCAAAAAAATTTTGACCCAAAAAAAAGTTTGAAAAATTTTGGGACCAAAAAAATTTTGACCCAAAAAAAGTTCGAAAAATTTTGGGACCAAAAAAATTTTGACCCAAAAAAAAGTTCGAAAAATTTTGACCCAAAAAAAAGTTCGAAAAATTTTGACCCAAAAAAAAGTTCGAAAAAATTTTGACCCAAAAAAATTTTGAGCCAAAAAAAAGTTCGAAAAATTTTGGGACCAAAAAAATTTTGAGCCAAAAAAAAGTTTGAAAAATTTTGGGACCAAAAAAATTTTGAGCCAAACAAAAGTTCAAAAAATTTTGACCCAAAAAAAAGTTCGAAAAATTTTGAGCCAAAAAAAAGTTCAAAAAATTTTGGGACCAAAAAAATTTTGACCCAAAAAAAAGTTTGAAAAATTTTGGGACCAAAAAAATTTTGAGCCAAAAAAAAGTTCGAAAAATTTTGGGACCAAAAAAATTTTGAGCCAAAAAAAAGTTCGAAAAATTTTGGGACCAAAAAAATTTTGACCCAAAAAAAAGTTCGAAAAATTTTGGGACCAAAAAAATTTTGACCCAAAAAAAAGTTTGAAAAATTTTGGGACCAAAAAAATTTTGACCCAAAAAAAAGTTCGAAAAAATTTTGACCCAAAAAATTTTGACCCAAAAAAAAGTTCGAAAAATTTTGACCCAAAAAATTTTGACCCAAAAAAAAGTTCGAAAAATTTTGAGCCAAAAAAAAGTTCGAAAAATTTTGGGACCAAAAAAATTTTGACCCAAAAAAAAGTTTGAAAAATTTTGGGACCAAAAAAATTTTGACCCAAAAAAAAGTTCGAAAAAATTTTGACCCAAAAAATTTTGACCCAAAAAAAAGTTCGAAAAATTTTGACCCAAAAAATTTTGACCCAAAAAAAAGTTCGAAAAATTTTGAGCCAAAAAAAAGTTCGAAAAATTTTGGGACCAAAAAAATTTTGACCCAAAAAAAAGTTTGAAAAATTTTGGGACCAAAAAAATTTTGAGCCAAAAAAAAGTTCGAAAAATTTTGGGACCAAAAAAATTTTGAGCCAAAAAAAAGTTCGAAAAATTTTGGGACCAAAAAAACTTTTTGACCCAAAAAAAAGTTCGAAAAATTTTGGGACCAAAAAAATTTTGACCCAAAAAAATTTTGGGACCAAAAAAATTTTGAGCCAAAAAAAAGTTCGAAAAATTTTGGGACCAAAAAAATTTTGACCCAAAAAAAAGTTCGAAAAATTTTGGGACCAAAAAAATTTTGACCCAAAAAAAACTTCGAAAAAAATTTGACCCAAAAAAAAGTTCGAAAAATTTTGGGACCAAAAAAATTTTGACCCAAAAAAAATTTCGAAAAAAATTTGACCCAAAAAAAAGTTCGAAAAATTTTGGGACCAAAAAAATTTTGACCCAAAAAAAAGTTTGAAAAATTTTGGGACCAAAAAAATTTTGAGCCAAAAAAAAGTTCGAAAAATTTTGGGACCAAAAAAAATTTGAGCCAAAAAAAAGTTCGAAAAATTTTGGGACCAAAAAAATTTTGACCCAAAAAAAAGTTCGAAAAATTTTGGGACCAAAAAAATTTTGACCTAAAAAAAAGTTCGAAAAAATTTTGACCCAAAAAAATTTTGAGCCAAAAAAAAGTTCGAAAAAATTTTGACCCAAAAAATTTTGACCCAAAAAAAAGTTCGAAAAATTTTGAGCCAAAAAAAAGTTCGAAAAATTTTGGGACCAAAAAAATTTTGACCCAAAAAAAAGTTTGAAAAATTTTGGGACCAAAAAAATTTTGAGCCAAAAAAAAGTTCGAAAAATTTTGGGACCAAAAAAATTTTGAGCCAAAAAAAAGTTCAAAAAATTTTGGGACCAAAAAAACTTTTTGACCCAAAAAAAAGTTCGAAAAATTTTGGGACCAAAAAAATTTTGACCCAAAAAAATTTTGGGACCAAAAAAATTCTGAGCCAAAAAAAAGTTCGAAAAATTTTGGGACCAAAAAAATTTTGACCCAAAAAAAAGTTCGAAAAATTTTGGGACCAAAAAAATTTTGTCCCAAAAAAAACTTCGAAAAAAATTTGACCCAAAAAAAAGTTCGAAAAATTTTGGGACCAAAAAAATTTTGACCCAAAAAAAATTTTGAAAAAAATTTGACCCAAAAAAAAGTTCGAAAAATTTTGGGACCAAAAAAATTTTGACCCCAAAAAAAAGTTCGAAAAAAATTTGACCCAAAAAAATTTTGAGCCAAAAAAAAGTTCGAAAAATTTTGGGACCAAAAAAATTTTGACCCAAAAAAAAGTTCGAAAAATTTTGGGACCAAAAAAATTTTGACCTAAAAAAATGTTCGAAAAAATTTTGACCCAAAAAAATTTTGAGCCAAAAAAAAGTTCGAAAAAATTTTGACCCAAAAAAGTTTTACCCAAAAAAAAGTTCGAAAAATTTTGAGCCAAAAAAAAGTTCGAAAAATTTTGGGACCAAAAAAATTTTGACCCAAAAAAAAGTTTGAAAAATTTTGGGACCAAAAAAATTTTGAGCCAAAAAAAAGTTCGAAAAATTTTGGGACCAAAAAAATTTTGACCCAAAAAAATTTTGGGACCAAAAAAATTTTGAGCCAAAAAAAAGTTCGAAAAATTTTGGGACCAAAAAAATTTTGACCCAAAAAAATTTTGGGACCAAAAAAATTTTGAGCCAAAAAAAAGTTCGAAAAATTTTGGGACCAAAAAAATTTTGACCCAAAAAAATTTTGGGACCAAAAAAATTTTGAGCCAAAAAAAAGTTCGAAAAATTTTGGGACCAAAAAAATTTTGACCCAAAAAAAAGTTCGAAAAATTTTGGGACCAAAAAAATTTTGACCCAAAAAAAACTTCGAAAAAAATTTGACCCAAAAAAAAGTTCGAAAAATTTTGGGACCAAAAAAATTTTGACCCAAAAAAAATTTTGAAAAAAATTTGACCCAAAAAAAAGTTCGAAAAATTTTGGGACCAAAAAAATTTTGAGCCAAAAAAAAGTTTGAAAAATTTTGGGACCAAAAAAATTTTGACCCAAAAAAAGTTCGAAAAATTTTGGTACCAAAAAAATTTTGACCCAAAAAAAAGTTCGAAAAATTTTGGGACCAAAAAAATTTTGACCCAAAAAAAAGTTCGAAAAAAATTTGACCCAAAAAAATTTTGAGCCAAAAAAAAGTTCGAAAAATTTTGGGACCAAAAAAATTTTGACCTAAAAAAAAGTTCGAAAAAATTTTGACCCAAAAAAATTTTGAGCCAAAAAAAAGTTCGAAAAAATTTTGACCCAAAAAATTTTGACCCAAAAAAAATTTCGAAAAAAATTTGACCCAAAAAAAAGTTCGAAAAATTTTGGGACCAAAAAAATTTTGAGCCAAAAAAAAGTTCGAAAAATTTTGGGACCAAAAAAATTTTGACCCAAAAAAAAGTTCGAAAAATTTTGGGACCAAAAAAATTTTGACCCAAAAAAAAGTTTGAAAAATTTTGGGACCAAAAAAATTTTGACCCAAAAAAAAGTTCGAAAAAATTTTGACCCAAAAAATTTTGACCCAAAAAAAAGTTCGAAAAATTTTGACCCAAAAAATTTTGACCCAAAAAAAAGTTCGAAAAATTTTGAGCCAAAAAAAAGTTCGAAAAATTTTGGGACCAAAAAAATTTTGACCCAAAAAAAAGTTTGAAAAATTTTGGGACCAAAAAAATTTTGAGCCAAAAAAAAGTTCGAAAAATTTTGGGACCAAAAAAATTTTGAGCCAAAAAAAAGTTCGAAAAATTTTGGGACCAAAAAAACTTTTTGACCCAAAAAAAAGTTCGAAAAATTTTGGGACCAAAAAAATTTTGACCCAAAAAAATTTTGGGACCAAAAAAATTTTGAGCCAAAAAAAAGTTCGAAAAATTTTGGGACCAAAAAAATTTTGACCCAAAAAAAAGTTCAAAAAATTTTGGGACCAAAAAAATTTTGACCCAAAAAAAACTTCGAAAAAAATTTGACCCAAAAAAAAGTTCGAAAAATTTTGGGACCAAAAAAATTTTGACCCAAAAAAAATTTTGAAAAAAATTTGACCCAAAAAAAAGTTCGAAAAATTTTGGGACCAAAAAAATTTTGACCCAAAAAAAAGTTTGAAAAATTTTGGGACCAAAAAAATTTTGAGCCAAAAAAAAGTTCGAAAAATTTTGGGACCAAAAAAATTTTGAGCCAAAAAAAAGTTCGAAAAATTTTGGGACCAAAAAAATTTTGACCCAAAAAAAAGTTCGAAAAATTTTGGGACCAAAAAAATTTTGACCTAAAAAAAAGTTCGAAAAAATTTTGACCCAAAAAAATTTTGAGCCAAAAAAAAGTTCGAAAAAATTTTGACCCAAAAAATTTTGACCCAAAAAAAAGTTCGAAAAATTTTGAGCCAAAAAAAAGTTCGAAAAATTTTGGGACCAAAAAAATTTTGACCCAAAAAAAAGTTTGAAAAATTTTGGGACCAAAAAAATTTTGAGCCAAAAAAAAGTTCGAAAAATTTTGGGACCAAAAAAATTTTGAGCCAAAAAAAAGTTCGAAAAATTTTGGGACCAAAAAAACTTTTTGACCCAAAAAAAGGTTCGAAAAATTTTGGGACCAAAAAAATTTTGACCCAAAAAAATTTTGGGACCAAAAAAATTTTGAGCCAAAAAAAAGTTCGAAAAATTTTGGGATCAAAAAAATTTGACCCAAAAAAAAGTTCGAAAAATTTTGGGACCAAAAAAATTTTGACCCAAAAAAAACTTCGAAAAAAATTTGACCCAAAAAAAAGTTCGAAAAATTTTGGGACCAAAAAAATTTTGACCCAAAAAAAATTTTGAAAAAAATTTGACCCAAAAAAAAGTTCGAAAAATTTTGGGACCAAAAAAATTTTGAGCCAAAAAAAAGTTTGAAAAATTTTGGGACCAAAAAAATTTTGACCCAAAAAAAGTTCGAAAAATTTTGGGACCAAAAAAATTTTGACCCAAAAAAAAGTTCGAAAAATTTTGGGACCAAAAAAATTTTGACCCAAAAAAAAGTTCGAAAAAAATTTGACCCAAAAAAATTTTGAGCCAAAAAAAAGTTCGAAAAATTTTGGGACCAAAAAAATTTTGACCTAAAAAAAAGTTCGAAAAAATTTTGACCCAAAAAAATTTTGAGCCAAAAAAAAGTTCGAAAAAATTTTGACCCAAAAAATTTTGACCCAAAAAAAAGTTCGAAAAATTTTGAGCCAAAAAAAAGTTCGAAAAATTTTGGGACCAAAAAAATTTTGACCCAAAAAAAAGTTTGAAAAATTTTGGGACCAAAAAAATTTTGAGCCAAAAAAAAGTTCGAAAAATTTTGGGACCAAAAAAATTTTGAGCCAAAAAAAAGTTCGAAAAATTTTGGGACCAAAAAAACTTTTTGACCCAAAAAAAAGTTCGAAAAATTTTGGGACCAAAAAAATTTTGACCCAAAAAAATTTTGGGACCAAAAAAATTTTGAGCCAAAAAAAAGTTCGAAAAATTTTGGGACCAAAAAAATTTTGACCCAAAAAAAAGTTCGAAAAATTTTGGGACCAAAAAAATTTTGACCCAAAAAAAACTTCGAAAAAAATTTGACCCAAAAAAAAGTTCGAAAAATTTTGGGACCAAAAAAATTTTGACCCAAAAAAAATTTCGAAAAAAATTTGACCCAAAAAAAAGTTCGAAAAATTTTGGGACCAAAAAAATTTTGAGCCAAAAAAAAGTTCGAAAAATTTTGGGACCAAAAAAATTTTGACCCAAAAAAAAGTTCGAAAAATTTTGGGACCAAAAAAATTTTGACCCAAAAAAAAGTTTGAAAAATTTTGGGACCAAAAAAATTTTGACCCAAAAAAAAGTTCGAAAAAATTTTGACCCAAAAAATTTTGACCCAAAAAAAAGTTCGAAAAATTTTGACCCAAAAAAAAGTTCGAAAAATTTTGGGACCAAAAAAATTTTGACCCAAAAAAAAGTTTGAAAAATTTTGGGACCAAAAAAATTTTGAGCCAAAAAAAAGTTCAAATAATTTTGGGACCAAAAAAATTTTGACCCAAAAAAAAGTTCGAAAAATTTTGGGACCAAAAAAATTTTGACCCAAAAAAAACTTCGAAAAAAATTTGAGCCAAAAAAAAGTTCGAAAAATTTTGGGACCAAAAAAATTTTGACCCAAAAAAAATTTCGAAAAAAATTTGACCCAAAAAAAAGTTCGAAAAATTTTGGGACCAAAAAAATTTTGAGCCAAAAAAAAGTTTGAAAAATTTTGGGACCAAAAAAATTTTGACCCAAAACAAGTTCGAAAAATTTTGGGACCAAAAAAATTTTGACCCAAAAAAAAGTTCGAAAAATTTTGGGACCAAAAAAATTTTGACCCAAAAAAAAGTTCGAAAAAATTTTGACCCAAAAAAATTATGGGCCAAAAAAAAGTTCAAAAAATTTTGGGACCAAAAAAATTTTGACCCAAAAAAAAGTTCGAAAAATTTTGGGACCAAAAAAATTTTGACCCAAAAAAAAGTTCGAAAAAATTTTGACCCAAAAAAATTTTGAGCCAAAAAAAAGTTCGAAAAAATTTTGACCCAAAAAATTTTGACCCAAAAAAAAGTTCGAAAAATTTTGAGCCAAAAAAAAGTTCGAAAAATTTTGGGACCAAAAAAATTTTGATCCAAAAAAAAATTTGAAAAATTTTGGGACCAAAAAAATTTTGAGCCAAAAAAAAGTTCGAAAAATTTTGGGACCAAAAAAATTTTGACCCAAAAAAAAGTTCGAAAAATTTTGGGACCAAAAAAATTTTGACCCAAAAAAAACTTCGAAAAAAATTTGACCCAAAAAAAAGTTCGAAAAATTTTGGGACCAAAAAAATTTTGACCCAAAAAAAATTTCGAAAAAAATTTGACCCAAAAAAAAGTTCGAAAAATTTTGGGACCAAAAAAATTTTGAGCCAAAAAAAAGTTTGAAAAATTTTGGGACCAAAAAAATTTTGACCCAAAAAAAGTTCGAAAAATTTTGGGACCAAAAAAATTTTGACCCACAAAAAAGTTCGAAAAATTTTGGGACCAAAAAAATTTTGACCCAAAAAAAAGTTCGAAAAAATTTTGACCCAAAAAAATTTTGAGCAAAAAAAAAGTTCGAAAAATTTTGGGACCAAAAAAATTTTGACCCAAAAAAAAGTTCGAAAAAATTTTGACCCAAAAAAATTTTGAGCCAAAAAAAAGTTCGAAAAATTTTGAGCCAAAAAAAAGTTCGAAAAATTTTGGGACCAAAAAAATTTTGACCCAAAAAAAAGTTCGAAAAATTTTGGGACCAAAAAAATTTTGACCCAAAAAAAAGTTCGAAAAAATTTTGACCCAAAAAAATTTTGACCCAAAAAAAAGTTCGAAAAATTTTGAGCCAAAAAAAAGTTCGAAAAATTTTGGGACCAAAAAAATTTTGACCCAAAAAAAAGTTTGAAAAATTTTGGGACCAAAAAAATTTTGAGCCAAAAAAAAGTTCGAAAAATTTTGGGACCAAAAAAATTTTACCCAAAAAAAACTTCGAAAAAAATTTGACCCAAAAAAAAGTTTGAAAAATTTTGGGACCAAAAAAATTTTGACCCAAAAAAAATATCGAAAAAAATTTGACCCAAAAAAAAGTTCGAAAAATTTTGGGACCAAAAAAATTTTGAGCCAAAAAAAAGTTTGAAAAATTTTGGGACCAAAAAAATTTTGACCCAAAAAAAAGTTCGAAAAATTTCGGGACCAAAAAAATTTTGACCCAAAAAAAAGTTCGAAAAATTTTGGGACCAAAAAAATTTTGACCCAAAAAAAAGTTCGAAAAAATTTTGACCCAAAAAAATTTTGAGCCAAAAAAAAGTTCGAAAAATTTTGGGACCAAAAAAATTTTGACCCAAAAAAAAGTTTGAAAAATTTTGGGACCAAAAAAATTTTGAGCCAAACAAAAGTTCGAAAAATTTTGGGACCAAAAAAATTTTGAGCCAAAAAAAAGTTCGAAAAATTTTGGCACCAAAAAAACTTTTTGACCCAAAAAAAAGTTCGAAAAATTTTGGGACCAAAAAAATTTTGAGCCAAAAAAATTTTGGGACCAAAAAAATTTTGAGCCAAAAAAAAGTTCGAAAAATTTTGGGACCAAAAAATTTTTGACCCAAAAAAAAGTTCGAAAAATTTTGGGACCAAAAAAATTTTGACCCAAAAAAAATTTCGAAAAAAATTTGACCCAAAAAAAAAGTTCGAAAAATTTTGGGACCAAAAAAATTTTGAGCCAAAAAAAAGTTTGAAAAATTTTGGGACCAAAAAAATTTTGACCCAAAAAAAAGTTCGAAAAAATTTTGACCCAAAAAAATTTTGAGCCAAAAAAAAGTTCGAAAAATTTTGGGACCAAAAAAATTTTGACCCAAAAAAAAGTTCGAAAAATTTTGGGACCAAAAAAATTTTGACCCAAAAAAAAGTTCGAAAAAATTTTGACCCAAAAAAATTTTGACCCAAAAAAAAGTTCGAAAAATTTTGACCCAAAAAAAAGTTCGAAAAATTTTGGGACCAAAAAAATTTTGACCCAAAAAAAAGTTTGAAAAATTTTGGGACCAAAAAAATTTTGAGCCAAAAAAAAGTTCGAAAAATTTTGGGACCAAAAAAATTTTGACCCAAAAAAAACTTCGAAAAAAATTTGACCCAAAAAAAAGTTTGAAAAATTTTGGGACCAAAAAAATTTTGACCCAAAAAAAATATCGAAAAAAATTTGACCCAAAAAAAAGTTCGAAAAATTTTGGGACCAAAAAAATTTTGAGCCAAAAAAAAGTTTGAAAAATTTTGGGACCAAAAAAATTTTGACCCAAAAAAAAGTTCGAAAAATTTCGGGACCAAAAAAATTTTGACCCAAAAAAAAGTTCGAAAAATTTTGGGACCAAAAAAATTTTGACCCAAAAAAAAGTTCGAAAAAATTTTGACCCAAAAAAATTTTGAGCCAAAAAAAAGTTCGAAAAATTTTGGGACCAAAAAAATTTTGACCCAAAAAAAAGTTTGAAAAATTTTGGGACCAAAAAAATTTTGAGCCAAACAAAAGTTCGAAAAATTTTGGGACCAAAAAAATTTTGAGCCAAAAAAAAGTTCGAAAAATTTTGGCACCAAAAAAACTTTTTGACCCAAAAAAAAGTTCGAAAAATTTTGGGACCAAAAAAATTTTGAGCCAAAAAAATTTTGGGACCAAAAAAATTTTGAGCCAAAAAAAAGTTCGAAAAATTTTGGGACCAAAAAATTTTTGACCCAAAAAAAAGTTCGAAAAAATTTTGACCCAAAAAAATTTTGAGCCAAAAAAAAGTTCGAAAAATTTTGGGACCAAAAAAATTTTGACCCAAAAAAAAGTTTGAAAAATTTTGGGACCAAAAAAATTTTGAGCCAAACAAAAGTTCGAAAAATTTTGGGACCAAAAAAATTTTGAGCCAAAAAAAAGTTCGAAAAATTTTGGCACCAAAAAAACTTTTTGACCCAAAAAAAAGTTCGAAAAATTTTGGGACCAAAAAAATTTTGAGCCAAAAAAATTTTGGGACCAAAAAAATTTTGAGCCAAAAAAAAGTTCGAAAAATTTTGGGACCAAAAAATTTTTGACCCAAAAAAAAGTTCGAAAAATTTTGGGACCAAAAAAATTTTGACCCAAAAAAAATTTCGAAAAAAATTTGACCCAAAAAAAAAGTTCGAAAAATTTTGGGACCAAAAAAATTTTGAGCCAAAAAAAAGTTTGAAAAATTTTGGGACCAAAAAAATTTTGACCCAAAAAAAAGTTCGAAAAATTTTGGGACCAAAAAAATTTTGACCCAAAAAAAAGTTCGAAAAAATTTTGGGACCAAAAAAATTTTGAGCCAAAAAAAAGTTCGAAAAATTTTGGGACCAAAAAAATTTTGACCCAAAAAAAAGTTTGAAAAATTTTGGGACCAAAAAAATTTTGAGCCAAACAAAAGTTCGAAAAATTTTGGGACCAAAAAAATTTTGACCCAAAAAAAACTTCGAAAAAAATTTGACCCAAAAAAAAGTTCGAAAAATTTTGGGACCAAAAAAATTTTGACCCAAAAAAAAGTTCGAAAAAAATTTGACCCAAAAAAAAGTTCGAAAAATTTTGGGACCAAAAAAATTTTGACCCAAAAAAAAGTTTGAAAAATTTTGGGACCAAAAAAATTTTGAGCCAAAAAAAAGTTCGAAAAATTTTGGGACCAAAAGAAATTTGACCCAAAAAAAAGTTTGAAAAAAATTTGACCCAAAAAAAAGGTCGAAAAATTTTGGGACCAAAAAAAATTTGACCCTAAAAAAAGTTCGAAAAATTTTCGGACCAAAAAAATTGTGACCCAAAAAAAACTTCGAAAAAAATTTGACCCAAAAAAAAGTTCGAAAAATTTTGGGACCAAAAAAATTTTGACCCAAAAAAAATTTCGAAAAAAATTTGACCCAAAAAAAAGTTCGAAAAATTTTGGGACCAAAAAAATTTTGAGCCAAAAAAAAGTTTGAAAAATTTTGGGACCAAAAAAATTTTGACCCAAAAAAAAGTTCGAAAATATTTGGGACCAAAAAAATTTTGACCCAAAAAAAAGTTCGAAAAATTTTGGGACCAAAAAAATTTTGACCCAAAAAAAAGTTCGAAAAAATTTTGACCCAAAAAAATTTTGAGCCAAAAAAAAGTTCGAAAAATTTTGGGACCAAAAAAATTTTGACCCAAAAAAAAGTTTGAAAAATTTTGGGACCAAAAAAATTTTGAGCCAAAAAAAAGTTCGAAAAATTTTGGGACCAAAAAAACTTTTTGACCCAAAAAAAAGTTCGAAAAATTTTGGGACCAAAAAAATTTTGAGCCAAAAAAATTTTGGGACCAAAAAAATTTTGAGCCAAAAAAAAGTTCGAAAAATTTTGGGACCAAAAAAATTTTGAGCCAAAAAAAAGTTCGAAAAATTTTGGGACCAAAAAAATTTTGACCCAAAAAAAAGTTTGAAAAATTTTGGGACCAAAAAAATTTTGACCCAAAAAAAACTTCAAAAATTTTGGGACCAAAAAAATTTTGACCCAAAAAAAACTTCGAAAAAAATTTGACCCAAAAAAAAGTTCGAAAAAAATTTGACCCAAAAAAAAGTTCGAAAAATTTTGGGACCAAAAAAATTTTGACCCAAAAAAAAGTTCGAAAAAAATTTGACCCAAAAAAAACTTCGAAAAATTTTGGGACCAAAAAAATTTTGACCCAAAAAAAAGTTTGAAAAATTTTGGGACCAAAAAAATTTTGAGCCAAAAAAAAGTTCGAAAAATTTTGGGACAAAAAGAATTTTGACCCAAAAAAAAGTTTGAAAAAAATTTGACCCAAAAAAAAGTTCGAAAAATTTTGGGACCAAAAAAATTTTGACCCTAAAAAAAGTTCGAAAAATTTTCGGACCAAAAAAATTTGACCCAAAAAAAAGTTCAAAAAATTTTGGGACCAAAAAAATTTTGACCCAAAAAAAAGTTCGAAAAAATTTTGGGACCAAAAAAATTTTGAGGCAAAAAAAAAGTTCGAAAAATTTTGGGACCAAAAACATTTTGAGCCAAAAAAAAGTTCGAAAAATTTTGGGACCAAAAAAATTTTGAGCCAAAAAAAAGTTCGAAAAATTTTGGGACCAAAAGAATTTTGACCCAAAAAAAAGTTTGAAAAAAATTTGACCCAAAAAAAGTTCGAAAAATTTTGGGACCAAAAAAATTTTGACCCAAAAAAAACTTCGAAAAAAATTTGACTCAAAAAAAAGTTCGAAAAATTTTGGGACCAAAAAAATTTTGACCCAAAAAAAACTTCGAAAAAAATTTGACCCAAAAAAAAGTTCGAAAAATTTTGGGACCAAAAAAAGTTTGACCCAAAAAAAAGTTTGAAAAATTTTGGGACCAAAAAAATTTTGAGCCAAAAAAAAGTTCGAAAAATTTTGGGACCAAAAGAAATTTGACCCAAAAAAAAGTTTGAAAAAAATTTGACCCAAAAAAAAGTTCGAAAAATTTTGGGACCAAAAAAATTTTGACCCAAAAAAAAGTTTGAAAAATTTTGGGACCAAAAAAATTTTGAGCCAAAAAAAAGTTCGAAAAATTTTGGGACCAAAAGAAATTTGACCCAAAAAAAAGTTTGAAAAAAATTTGACCCAAAAAAAAGTTCGAAAAATTTTGGGACCAAAAAAAATTTGACCCTAAAAAAAGTTCGAAAAATTTTCGGACCAAAAAAATTGTGACCCAAAAAAAACTTCGAAAAAAATTTGACCCGAAAAAAAGTTCGAAAAATTTTGGGACCAAAAAAATTTTGAGCCAAAAAAAATTTCGAAAAAAATTTGACCCAAAAAAAAGTTCGAAAAATTTTGGGACCAAAAAAATTTTGAGCCAAAAAAAAGTTTGAAAAATTTTGGGACCAAAAAAATTTTGACCCAAAAAAAAGTTCGAAAATATTTGGGACCAAAAAAATTTTGACCCAAAAAAAAGTTCGAAAAATTTTGGGACCAAAAAAATTTTGACCCAAAAAAAAGTTCGAAAAAATTTTGACCCAAAAAAATTTTGAGCCAAAAAAAAGTTCGAAAAATTTTGGGACCAAAAAAATTTTGACCCAAAAAAAAGTTTGAAAAATTTTGGGACCAAAAAAATTTTGAGCCAAACAAAAGTTCGAAAAATTTTGGGACCAAAAAAATTTTGAGCCAAAAAAAAGTTCGAAAAATTTTGGGACCAAAAAAACTTTTTGACCCAAAAAAAAGTTCGAAAAATTTTGGGACCAAAAAAATTTTGAGCCAAAAAAATTTTGGGACCAAAAAAATTTTGAGCCAAAAAAAAGTTCGAAAAATTTTGGGACCAAAAAAATTTTGAGCCAAAAAAAAGTTTGAAAAATTTTGGGACCAAAAAAACTTTTTGACCCAAAAAAAAGTTCGAAAAATTTTGGGACCAAAAAAATTTTGAGCCAAAAAAATTTTGGGACCAAAAAAATTTTGAGCCAAAAAAAAGTTCGAAAAATTTTGGGACCAAAAAAATTTTGAGCCAAAAAAAAGTTCGAAAAATTTTGGGACCAAAAAAATTTTGACCCAAAAAAAAGTTTGAAAAATGTTGGGACCAAAAAAATTTTGACCCAAAAAAAACTTCAAAAATTTTGGGACCAAAAAAATTTTGACCCAAAAAAAACTTCGAAAAAAATTTGACCCAAAAAAAAGTTCGAAAAAAATTTGACCCAAAAAAAAGTTCGAAAAATTTTGGGACCAAAAAAATTTTGACCCAAAAAAAAGTTCGAAAAAATTTTGGGACCAAAAAAATTTTGACCCAAAAAAAAGTTCGAAAAATTTTGGGACCAAAAAAATTTTGAGCCAAAAAAAAGTTCGAAAAATTTTGGGACCAAAAAAATTTTGACCCAAAAAAAAGTTCGAAAAATTTTGGGACCAAAAAAATTTTGACCCAAAAAAAAGTTCGAAAAAATTTTGACCCAAAAAAATTTTGACCCAAAAAAAAGTTCGAAAAATTTTGAGCCAAAAAAAAGTTCGAAAAATTTTGGGACCAAAAAAATTTTGACCCAAAAAAAAGTTTGAAAAATTTTGGGACCAAAAAAATTTTGACCCAAAAAAAAGTTCGAAAAATTTTGGGACCAAAAAAATTTTGACCCAAAAAAAAGTTCGAAAAAATTTTGACCCAAAAAAATTTTGACCCAAAAAAAAGTTCGAAAAATTTTGAGCCAAAAAAAAGTTCGAAAAGTTTTGGGACCAAAAAAATTTTGACCCAAAAAAAAGTTTGAAAAATTTTGGGACCAAAAAAATTTTGAGCCAAAAAAAAGTTCGAAAAATTTTGGGACCAAAAAAATTTTGACCCAAAAAAAAGTTCGAAAAATTTTGAGCCAAAAAAATTTTGGGACCAAAAAAATTTTGAGCCAAAAAAAAGTTCGAAAAATTTTGGGACCAAAAAAATTTTGAGCCAAAAAAAAGTTCGAAAAATTTTGGGACCAAAAAAATTTTGACCCAAAAAAAAGTTTGAAAAATGTTGGGACCAAAAAAATTTTGACCCAAAAAAAACTTCAAAAATTTTGGGACCAAAAAAATTTTGACCCAAAAAAAACTTCGAAAAAAATTTGACCCAAAAAAAAGTTCGAAAAAAATTTGACCCAAAAAAAAGTTCGAAAAATTTTGGGACCAAAAAAATTTTGACCCAAAAAAAAGTTCGAAAAAATTTTGGGACCAAAAAAATTTTGAGCCAAAAAAAAGTTCGAAAAATTTTGGGACCAAAAAAATTTTGACCCAAAAAAAAGTTCGAAAAATTTTGGGACCAAAAAAATTTTGACCCAAAAAAAAGTTCGAAAAATTTTGGGACCAAAAAAATTTTGACCCAAAAAAAAGTTCGAAAAAATTTTGACCCAAAAAAATTTTGACCCAAAAAAAAGTTCGAAAAATTTTGAGCCAAAAAAAAGTTCGAAAAATTTTGGGACCAAAAAAATTTTGACCCAAAAAAAAGTTTGAAAAATTTTGGGACCAAAAAAATTTTGACCCAAAAAAAAGTTCGAAAAATTTTGGGACCAAAAAAATTTTGACCCAAAAAAAAGTTCGAAAAAATTTTGACCCAAAAAAATTTTGACCCAAAAAAAAGTTCGAAAAATTTTGAGCCAAAAAAAAGTTCGAAAAGTTTTGGGACCAAAAAAATTTTGACCCAAAAAAAAGTTTGAAAAATTTTGGGACCAAAAAAATTTTGAGCCAAAAAAAAGTTCGAAAAATTTTGGGACCAAAAAAATTTTGACCCAAAAAAAAGTTCGAAAAATTTTGGGACCAAAAAAATTTTGACCCAAAAAAAACTTCGAAAAAAATTTGACCCAAAAAAAAGTTCGAAAAATATTGGGACCAAAAAAATTTTGAGCCAAAAAAAAGTTTGAAAAATTTTGGGGCCAAAAAAATTTTGACCCAAAAAAAGTTTGAAAAATTTTGGGACCAAAAAAAATTTGACCCAAAAAAAAGTTCGAAAAATTTTGGGACCAAAAAAACTTTTGACCCAAAAAAAAGTTCGAAAAAATTTTGACCCAAAAAAATTTTGAGCCAAAAAAAGTTTGAAAAATTTTGGGACCAAAAAAATTTTGACCCAAAAAAAAGTTTGAAAAATTTTGGGACCAAAAAAACTTTTTGACCCAAAAAAAAGTTCGAAAAAAATTTTACCCAAAAAAAAGTTCGAAAAATTTTGGGACCAAAAAAATTTTGACCCAAAAAAAAGTTCGAAAAATTTTGGGACCAAAAAAATTTTGACCCAAAAAAAAGTTTGAAAAATTTTGGGAGCAAAAAAATTTTGACCAAAAAAAAGTTCGAAAAATTTTGGGACCAAAAAAATTTTGACCAAAAAAAAAAATTTTGACCCAAAAAAATTTTGAGCCAAAAAAAAGTTCGAAAAAATTTTGACCCAAAAAAATTTTGAGCCAAAAAAAAGTTCGAAAAATTTTGGGACCAAAAAAATTTTGACCCAAAAAAAAGTTTGAAAAAATTTTGACCCAAAAAAATTTTGAGCCAAACAAAAGTTCGAAAAATTTTGGGACCAAAAAAAGTTTGACCCAAAAAAAAGTTCGAAAAATTTTGGGACCAAAAAAATTTTGACCCAAAAAAAAGTTTGAAAAATTTTGGGACCAAAAAAATTTTGACCAAAAAAAAAGTTTGAAAAAATTTTGACCCAAAAAAATTTTGAGCCAAAAAAAAGTTCGAAAAATTTTGGGACCAAAAAAATTTTGACCCAAAAAAAAGTTTGAAAAATTTTGGGACCAAAAAAATTTTGAGCCAAAAAAATGTTTGAAAAAATTTTGACCCAAAAAAATTTTGAGCCAAAAAAAAAGTTCGAAAAATTTTGGGACCAAAAAAATTTTGACCCAAAAAAAAGTTCGAAAAAATTTTGACCCAAAAAAATTTTGACCCAAAAAAAAGTTCGAAAAAATTTTTAGGACCAAAAAAATTTTGAGCCAAAAAAAAGTTCGAAAAATTTTGGGACCAAAAAAATTTTGACCCAAAAAAAAGTGCGAAAAATTTTGGGACTAAAAAAATTTTGAGCCAAAAAAAAGTGTGAAAAATTTTGGAACCAAAAAAACCTTCGAAAAAATTTTGACCAAAAAAAAAGTTTGAAAAATTTTGGGACCAAAAAAATTTTGAGCCAAAAAAATGTTCGAAAAAATTTTGACCCAAAAAAATTTTGAGCCAAAAAAAAAGTTCGAAAAATTTTGGGACCAAAAAAATTTTGACCCAAAAAAAAGTTCGAAAAAATTTTGACCCAAAAAAATTTTGACCCAAAAAAAAGTTCGAAAAAATTTTTAGGACCAAAAAAATTTTGAGCCAAAAAAAAGTTCGAAAAATTTTGGGACCAAAAAAATTTTGACCCAAAAAAAAGTGCGAAAAATTTTGGGACTAAAAAAATTTTGAGCCAAAAAAAAGTGTGAAAAATTTTGGAACCAAAAAAACCTTCGAAAAAATTTTGACCAAAAAAAAAGTTTGAAAAATTTTGGGACCAAAAAAATTTTGAGCCAAAAAAATGTTCGAAAAAATTTTGACCCAAAAAAATTTTGAGCCAAAAAAAAAGTTCGAAAAATTTTGGGACCAAAAAAATTTTGACCCAAAAAAAAGTTCGAAAAAATTTTGCCCCCAAAAAATTTTGAGCCAAACAAAAGTTCGAAAAATTTTGGGACCAAAAAAATTTTGACCCAAAAAAAAGTTCGAAAAATTTTGGGACCAAAAAAATTTTGACCCAAAAAAAAAGTTCGAAAAATTTTGGGACCGAAAAAATTTTGACCCAAAAAAAAGTTCGAAAATTTTTGGGACCAAAAAAATTTTGACCCAAAAAAAGTTCGAAAAATTTTGGGACCAAAAAAATTTTGACCCAAAAAAAGTTCGAAAAAATTTTGGGACCAAAAAAATTTTGACCCAAAAAAAAGTTCGAAAAATTTTGGGACCAAAAAAATTTTGACCCAAAAAAAAGTTCGAAAAAATTTTGACCCAAAAAAATTTTGAGCCAAAAAAAAGTTTGAAAAATTTTGGGACCAAAAAAATTTTGACCCAAAAAAAAGTTTAAAAAATTTTGGGACCAAAAAAATTTTGACCAAAAAAATGTTTGAAAAAATTTTGACCCAAATAAATTTTGAGCCAAAAAAAAGTTCGAAAAATTTTGGGACCAAAAAAATTTTGACCCAAAAAAAAGTTTGAAAAATTTTGGGACCAAAAAAATTTGGACCAAAAAAAAGTTCGAAAAATTTTGGGACCAAAAAAATTTTGACCCAAAAAAAAGTTCGAAAAAATTTTGGGACCAAAAAAATTTTGAGCCAAAAAAAAGTTCGAAAAATTTTGGGACCAAAAAAAGTTTGACCCAAAAAAAAGTGCGAAAAATTTTGGGACTAAAAAAATTTTGAGCCAAAAAAAAGTGTGAAAAATTTTGGAACCAAAAAAACCTTCGAAAAAATTTTGACCAAAAAAAAAGTTTGAAAAATTTTGGGACCAAAAAAAGTTTGAGCCAAAAAAATGTTCGAAAAAATTTTGACCCAAAAAAATTTTGAGCCAAAAAAAAGTTCGAAAAATTTTGGGACCAAAAAAATTTTGACCCTAAAAAAAGTTCGAAAAATTTTGGGACCAAAAAAATTTTGACCAAAAAAAAAGTTTGAAAAAATTTTGACCCAAAAAAATTTTGAGCCAAAAAAAAGTTCGAAAAATTTTGGGACCAAAAAAATTTTGACCAAAAAAAAAGTTTGAAAAAATTTTGACCCAAAAAAATTTTGAGCCAAAAAAAAGTTTGAAAAATTTTGGGACCAAAAAATTTTTGACCCAAAAAAAAGTTAAAAAAATTTTGGGACCAAAAAAATTTTGACCAAAAAAAATTTCGAAAAATTTTGGGACCAAAAAAATTTTGACCCAAAAAAAAGTTCGAAAAAATTTTGACCCAAAAAAATTTTGAGCCAAAAAAAAGTTCGAAAAATTTTGGGACCAAAAAAATTTTGAGCCAAAAAAAAGTTTGAAAAAATTTTGACCCAAAAAAATTTTGAGCCAAACAAAAGTTCGAAAAATTTTGGGACCAAAAAAATTTTGACCAAAAAAAAAGTTTGAAAAATTTTGGGACCAAAAAAATTTTGAGCCAAAAAAATGTTCGAAAAAATTTTGACCCAAAAAAATTTTGAGCCAAAAAAAAGTTCGAAAAATTTTGGGACCAAAAAAATTTTGACCCTAAAAAAAGTTCGAAAAATTTTGGGACCAAAAAAATTTTGAGCCAAAAAAAAGTTTGAAAAAATTTTGACCCAAAAAAATTTTGAGCCAAACAAAAGTTCGAAAAATTTTGGGACCAAAAAAATTTTGACCAAAAAAAAAGTTTGAAAAATTTTGGGACCAAAAAAATTTTGAGCCAAAAAAATGTTCGAAAAAATTTTGACCCAAAAAAATTTTGAGCCAAAAAAAAGTTCGAAAAATTTTGGGACCAAAAAAATTTTGACCAAAAAAAAAGTTTGAAAAATTTTGGGACCAAAAAAATTTTGAGCCAAAAAAATGTTCGAAAAAATTTTGACCCAAAAAAATTTTGAGCCAAAAAAAAGTTCGAAAAATTTTGGGACCAAAAAAATTTTGACCCTAAAAAAAGTTAGAAAAATTTTGGGACCAAAAAAATTTTGACCAAAAAAAAAGTTTGAAAAAATTTTGACCCAAAAAAAAGTTCGAAAAATTTTGGGACCAAAAAAAGTTTGACCCAAAAAAAAGTGCGAAAAATTTTGGGACTAAAAAAATTTTGAGCCAAAAAAAAGTGTGAAAAATTTTGGAACCAAAAAAACCTTCGAAAAAATTTTCACCAAAAAAAAAGTTTGAAAAATTTTGGGACCAAAAAAAGTTTGAGCCAAAAAAATGTTCGAAAAAATTTTGACCCAAAAAAATTTTGAGCCAAAAAAAAGTTCGAAAAATTTTGGGACCAAAAAAATTTTGACCCTAAAAAAAGTTCGAAAAATTTTGGGACCAAAAAAATTTTGACCAAAAAAAAAGTTTGAAAAAATTTTGACCCAAAAAAATTTTGAGCCAAAAAAAAGTTCGAAAAATTTTGGGACCAAAAAAATTTTGACCAAAAAAAAAGTTTGAAAAAATTTTGACCCAAAAAAATTTTGAGCCAAAAAAAAGTTTGAAAAATTTTGGGACCAAAAAATTTTTGACCCAAAAAAAAGTTAAAAAAATTTTGGGACCAAAAAAATTTTGACCAAAAAAAATTTCGAAAAATTTTGGGACCAAAAAAATTTTGACCCAAAAAAAAGTTCGAAAAAATTTTGACCCAAAAAAATTTTGAGCCAAAAAAAAGTTCGAAAAATTTTGGGACCAAAAAAATTTTGAGCCAAAAAAAAGTTTGAAAAAATTTTGACCCAAAAAAATTTTGAGCCAAACAAAAGTTCGAAAAATTTTGGGACCAAAAAAATTTTGACCAAAAAAAAAGTTTGAAAAATTTTGGGACCAAAAAAATTTTGAGCCAAAAAAATGTTCGAAAAAATTTTGACCCAAAAAAATTTTGAGCCAAAAAAAAGTTCGAAAAATTTTGGGACCAAAAAAATTTTGACCCTAAAAAAAGTTCGAAAAATTTTGGGACCAAAAAAATTTTGAGCCAAAAAAAAGTTTGAAAAAATTTTGACCCAAAAAAATTTTGAGCCAAACAAAAGTTCGAAAAATTTTGGGACCAAAAAAATTTTGACCAAAAAAAAAGTTTGAAAAATTTTGGGACCAAAAAAATTTTGAGCCAAAAAAATGTTCGAAAAAATTTTGACCCAAAAAAATTTTGAGCCAAAAAAAAGTTCGAAAAATTTTGGGACCAAAAAAATTTTGACCAAAAAAAAAGTTTGAAAAATTTTGGGACCAAAAAAATTTTGAGCCAAAAAAATGTTCGAAAAAATTTTGACCCAAAAAAATTTTGAGCCAAAAAAAAGTTCGAAAAATTTTGGGACCAAAAAAATTTTGACCCTAAAAAAAGTTAGAAAAATTTTGGGACCAAAAAAATTTTGACCAAAAAAAAAGTTTGAAAAAATTTTGACCCAAAAAAATTTTGAGCCAAAAAAAAGTTCGAAAAATTTTGGGACCAAAAAAATTTTGAGCCAAAAAAAAGTTCGAAAAATTTTGGGACCAAAAAAATTTTGACCCAAAAAAAAGTTCGAAAAAATTTTGACCCAAAAAAATTTTGACCCAAAAAAAAGTTCGAAAAATTTTGGGACCAAAAAAATTTTGACCCAAAAAAAAGTTTGAAAATATTTGGACCCAAAAAAATTTTGAGCCAAACAAAAGTTCGAAAAATTTTGGGACCAAAAAAAGTTTGACCCAAAAAAAAGTTCGAAAAATTTTGGGACCAAAAAAATTTTGACCCAAAAAAAAGTTCGAAAAATTTTGGGACCAAAAAAATTTTGACCCAAAAAAAAGTTCGAAAAAATTTTGACCCAAAAAAATTTTGAGCCAAAAAAAAGTTTGAAAAATTTTGGGACCAAAAAAAATTTTGACCCAAAAAAAAGTTTAAAAAATTTTGGGACCAAAAAAATTTTGACCAAAAAAATGTTTGAAAAAATTTTGACCCAAATAAATTTTGAGCCAAAAAAAAGTTCGAAAAATTTTGGGACCAAAAAAATTTTGACCCAAAAAAAAGTTTGAAAAATTTTGGGACCAAAAAAATTTGGACCAAAAAAAAGTTCGAAAAATTTTGGGACCAAAAAAATTTTGACCCAAAAAAAAGTTCGAAAAAATTTTGGGACCAAAAAAATTTTGAGCCAAAAAAAAGTTCGAAAAATTTTGGGACCAAAAAAAGTTTGACCCAAAAAAAAGTGCGAAAAATTTTGGGACTAAAAAAATTTTGAGCCAAAAAAAAGTGTGAAAAATTTTGGAACCAAAAAAACCTTCGAAAAAATTTTGACCAAAAAAAAAGTTTGAAAAATTTTGGGACCAAAAAAAGTTTGAGCCAAAAAAATGTTCGAAAAAATTTTGACCCAAAAAAATTTTGAGCCAAAAAAAAGTTCGAAAAATTTTGGGACCAAAAAAATTTTGACCCTAAAAAAAGTTCGAAAAATTTTGGGACCAAAAAAATTTTGACCAAAAAAAAAGTTTGAAAAAATTTTGACCCAAAAAAATTTTGAGCCAAAAAAAAGTTCGAAAAATTTTGGGACCAAAAAAATTTTGACCAAAAAAAAAGTTTGAAAAAATTTTGACCCAAAAAAATTTTGAGCCAAAAAAAAGTTTGAAAAATTTTGGGACCAAAAAATTTTTGACCCAAAAAAAAGTTAAAAAAATTTTGGGACCAAAAAAATTTTGACCAAAAAAAATTTCGAAAAATTTTGGGACCAAAAAAATTTTGACCCAAAAAAAAGTTCGAAAAAATTTTGACCCAAAAAAATTTTGAGCCAAAAAAAAGTTCGAAAAATTTTGGGACCAAAAAAATTTTGACCCAAAAAAAAGTTTGAAAAAATTTTGACCCAAAAAAATTTTGAGCCAAACAAAAGTTCGAAAAATTTTGGGACCAAAAAAATTTTGACCAAAAAGGAAGTTTGAAAAATTTTGGGACCAAAAAAATTTTGAGCCAAAAAAATGTTCGAAAAAATTTTGACCCAAAAAAATTTTGAGCCAAAAAAAAGTTCGAAAAATTTTGGGACCAAAAAAATTTTGACCCTAAAAAAAGTTCGAAAAATTTTGGGACCAAAAAAATTTTGACCAAAAAAAAAGTTTGAAAAAATTTTGACCCAAAAAAATTTTGAGCCAAAAAAAAGTTCGAAAAATTTTGGGACCAAAAAAATTTTGACCCAAAAAAAAGTTTGAAAAAATTTTGACCCAAAAAAATTTTGAGCCAAACAAAAGTTCGAAAAATTTTGGGACCAAAAAAATTTTGACCAAAAAAGAAGTTTGAAAAATTTTGGGACCAAAAAAATTTTGAGCCAAAAAAATGTTCGAAAAAATTTTGACCCAAAAAAATTTTGAGCCAAAAAAAAGTTCGAAAAATTTTGGGACCAAAAAAATTTTGACCCTAAAAAAAGTTCGAAAAATTTTGGGACCAAAAAAATTTTGACCAAAAAAAAAGTTTGAAAAAATTTTGACCCAAAAAAATTTTGAGCCAAAAAAAAGTTCGAAAAATTTTGGGACCAAAAAAATTTTGAGCCAAAAAAAAGTTCGAAAAATTTTGGGACCAAAAAAATTTTGACCCAAAAAAAAGTTCGAAAAAATTTTGACCCAAAAAAATTTTGACCCAAAAAAAAGTTCGAAAAATTTTGGGACCAAAAAAATTTTGACCCAAAAAAAAGTTTGAAAAAATTTTGACCCAAAAAAATTTTGAGCCAAACAAAAGTTCGAAAAATTTTGGGACCAAAAAAAGTTTGACCCAAAAAAAAGTTCGAAAAATTTTGGGACCAAAAAAATTTTGACCCAAAAAAAAGTTCGAAAAATTTTGGGACCAAAAAAATTTTGACCAAAAAAAAAGTTTGAAAAAATTTTGACCCAAAAAAATTTTGAGCCAAAAAAAAAGTTCGAAAAAATTTTGACCCAAAAAAATTTTGAGCCAAAAAAAAGTTTGAAAAATTTTGGGACCAAAAAAAATTTTGACCCAAAAAAAAGTTTAAAAAATTTTGGGACCAAAAAAATTTTGACCAAAAAAATGTTTGAAAAAATTTTGACCCAAATAAATTTTGAGCCAAAAAAAAGTTCGAAAAATTTTGGGACCAAAAAAATTTTGACCCAAAAAAAAGTTTGAAAAATTTTGGGACCAAAAAAATTTGGACCAAAAAAAAGTTCGAAAAATTTTGGGACCAAAAAAATTTTGACCCAAAAAAAAGTTCGAAAAAATTTTGGGACCAAAAAAATTTTGAGCCAAAAAAAAGTTCGAAAAATTTTGGGACCAAAAAAAGTTTGACCCAAAAAAAAGTGCGAAAAATTTTTGGACTAAAAAAATTTTGAGCCAAAAAAAAGTGTGAAAAATTTTGGAACCAAAAAAACCTTCGAAAAAATTTTGACCAAAAAAAAAGTTTGAAAAATTTTGGGACCAAAAAAAGTTTGAGCCAAAAAAATGTTCGAAAAAATTTTGACCCAAAAAAATTTTGAGCCAAAAAAAAGTTCGAAAAATTTTGGGACCAAAAAAATTTTGACCCTAAAAAAAGTTCGAAAAATTTTGGGACCAAAAAAATTTTGACCAAAAAAAAAGTTTGAAAAAATTTTGACCCAAAAAAATTTTGAGCCAAAAAAAAGTTCGAAAAATTTTGGGACCAAAAAAATTTTGACCAAAAAAAAAGTTTGAAAAAATTTTGACCCAAAAAAATTTTGAGCCAAAAAAAAGTTTGAAAAATTTTGGGACCAAAAAATTTTTGACCCAAAAAAAAGTTACAAAAATTTTGGGACCAAAAAAATTTTGACCAAAAAAAATTTCGAAAAATTTTGGGACCAAAAAAATTTTGACCAAAAAAAAAGTTTGAAAAATTTTGGGACCAAAAAAATTTTGAGCCAAAAAAATGTTCGAAAAAATTTTGACCCAAAAAAATTTTGAGCCAAAAAAAAGTTCGAAAAATTTTGGGACCAAAAAAATTTTGACCCTAAAAAAAGTTCGAAAAATTTTGGGACCAAAAAAATTTTGACCAAAAAAAAAGTTTGAAAAAATTTTGACCCAAAAAAATTTTGAGCCAAAAAAAAGTTCGAAAAATTTTGGGACCAAAAAAATTTTGAGCCAAAAAAAAGTTCGAAAAATTTTGGGACCAAAAAAATTTTGACCCAAAAAAAAGTTCGAAAAAATTTTGACCCAAAAAAATTTTGACCCAAAAAAAAGTTCGAAAAATTTTGGGACCAAAAAAATTTTGACCCAAAAAAAAGTTTGAAAAAATTTTGACCCAAAAAAATTTTGAGCCAAACAAAAGTTCGAAAAATTTTGGGACCAAAAAAAGTTTGACCCAAAAAAAAGTTCGAAAAATTTTGGGACCAAAAAAATTTTGACCCAAAAAAAAGTTCGAAAAATTTTGGGACCAAAAAAATTTTGACCAAAAAAAAAAGTTTGAAAAAATTTTGACCCAAAAAAATTTTGAGCCAAAAAAAAAGTTCGAAAAATTTTGGGATCAAAAAAATTTTGACCCAAAAAAAAGTTTGAAAAATTTTGGGACCAAAAAAATTTTGAGCCAAAAAAATGTTCGAAAACATTTTGACCCAAAAAAATTTTGAGCCAAAAAAAAAGTTCGAAAAATTTTGGGACCAAAAAAATTTTGACCCAAAAAAAAGTTCGAAAAAATTTTGACCCAAAAAAATTTTGACCCAAAAAAAAGTTCGAAAAAATTTTTAGGACCAAAAAAATTTTGAGCCAAAAAAAAGTTCGAAAAATTTTGGGACCAAAAAAATTTTGACCCAAAAAAAAGTTTGAAAAAATTTTGACCCAAAAAAATTTTGAGCCAAACAAAAGTTCGAAAAATTTTGGGACCAAAAAAAGTTTGACCCAAAAAAAAGTTCGAAAAATTTTGGGACCAAAAAAATTTTGACCCAAAAAAAAGTTCGAAAAATTTTGGGACCAAAAAAATTTTGACCAAAAAAAAAAGTTCGAAAAATTTTGGGACCAAAAAAATTTTGAGCCAAAAAAAAAGTTCGAAAAATTTTGGGATCAAAAAAATTTTGACCCAAAAAAAAGTTTGAAAAATTTTGGGACCAAAAAAATTTTGAGCCAAAAAAATGTTCGAAAACATTTTGACCCAAAAAAATTTTGAGCCAAAAAAAAAGTTCGAAAAATTTTGGGACCAAAAAAATTTTGACCCAAAAAAAAGTTCGAAAAAATTTTGACCCAAAAAAATTTTGACCCAAAAAAAAGTTCGAAAAAATTTTTAGGACCAAAAAAATTTTGAGCCAAAAAAAAGTTCGAAAAATTTTGGGACCAAAAAAATTTTGACCCAAAAAAAAGTGCGAAAAATTTTGGGACTAAAAAAATTTTGAGCCAAAAAAAAGTGTGAAAAATTTTGGAACCAAAAAAACCTTCGAAAAAATTTTGACCAAAAAAAAAGTTTGAAAAATTTTGGGACCAAAAAAATTTTGACCCAAAAAAAAGTTCGAAAAATTTTGGGACCAAAAAAATTTTGACCCAAAAAAAAGTTCGAAAAAATTTTGACCCAAAAAAATTTTGAGCGAAAAAAAAGTTTGAAAAATTTTGGGACCAAAAAAATTTTGACCCAAAAAAAAGTTTGAAAAATTTTGGGACCAAAAAAATTTGGACCAAAAAAAAGTTCGAAAAATTTTGGGACCAAAAAAATTTTGACCCAAAAAAAAGTTCGAAAAATTTTGGGACCAAAAAAATTTTGACCCAAAAAAAAGTTCGAAAAAATTTTGACCCAAAAAAATTTTGAGCCAAAAAAAAGTGCGAAAAATTTTGGGACCAAAAAAATTTTGACCCAAAAAAAAGTTAAAAAAATTTTGGGACCAAAAAAATTTTGACCAAAAAAAAGTTTGAAAAAATTTTGACCCAAATAAATTTTGAGCCAAAAAAAAGTTCGAAAAATTTTGGGACCAAAAAAATTTTGACCCAAAAAAAAGTTTGAAAAATTTTGGGACCAAAAAAATTTGGACCAAAAAAAAGTTCGAAAAATTTTGGGACCAAAAAAATTTTGACCCAAAAAAAAGTTCGAAAAAATTTTGGGACCAAAAAAATTTTGAGCCAAAAAAAAGTTCGAAAAATTTTGGGACCAAAAAAAGTTTGACCCAAAAAAAAGTGCGAAAAATTTTGGGACTAAAAAAATTTTGAGCCAAAAAAAAGTGTGAAAAATTTTGGAACCAAAAAAACCTTCGAAAAAATTTTGACCAAAAAAAAAGTTTGAAAAATTTTGGGACCAAAAAAAGTTTGAGCCAAAAAAATGTTCGAAAAAATTTTGACCCAAAAAAATTTTGACCAAAAAAAAAGTTTGAAAAATTTTGGGACCAAAAAAATTTTGAGCCAAAAAAATGTTCGAAAAAATTTTGACCCAAAAAAATTTTGAGCCAAAAAAAAGTTCGAAAAATTTTGGGACCAAAAAAATTTTGACCCTAAAAAAAGTTCGAAAAATTTTGGGACCAAAAAAATTTTGAGCCAAAAAAAAGTTTGAAAAAATTTTGACCCAAAAAAATTTTGAGCCAAACAAAAGTTCGAAAAATTTTGGGACCAAAAAAATTTTGACCAAAAAAAAAGTTTGAAAAATTTTGGGACCAAAAAAATTTTGAGCCAAAAAAATGTTCGAAAAAATTTTGACCCAAAAAAATTTTGAGCCAAAAAAAAGTTCGAAAAATTTTGGGACCAAAAAAATTTTGACCCTAAAAAAAGTTCGAAAAATTTTGGGACCAAAAAAATTTTGAGCCAAAAAAAAGTTTGAAAAAATTTTGACCCAAAAAAATTTTGAGCCAAACAAAAGTTCGAAAAATTTTGGGACCAAAAAAATTTTGACCAAAAAAAAAGTTTGAAAAATTTTGGGACCAAAAAAATTTTGAGCCAAAAAAATGTTCGAAAAAATTTTGACCCAAAAAAATTTTGAGCCAAAAAAAAGTTCGAAAAATTTTGGGACCAAAAAAATTTTGACCAAAAAAAAAGTTTGAAAAATTTTGGGACCAAAAAAATTTTGAGCCAAAAAAATGTTCGAAAAAATTTTGACCCAAAAAAATTTTGAGCCAAAAAAAAGTTCGAAAAATTTTGGGACCAAAAAAATTTTGACCCTAAAAAAAGTTAGAAAAATTTTGGGACCAAAAAAATTTTGACCAAAAAAAAAGTTTGAAAAAATTTTGACCCAAAAAAATTTTGAGCCAAAAAAAAGTTCGAAAAATTTTGGGACCAAAAAAATTTTGAGCCAAAAAAAAGTTCGAAAAATTTTGGGACCAAAAAAATTTTGACCCAAAAAAAAGTTCGAAAAAATTTTGACCCAAAAAAATTTTGACCCAAAAAAAAGTTCGAAAAATTTTGGGACCAAAAAAATTTTGACCCAAAAAAAAGTTTGAAAATATTTGGACCCAAAAAAATTTTGAGCCAAACAAAAGTTCGAAAAATTTTGGGACCAAAAAAAGTTTGACCCAAAAAAAAGTTCGAAAAATTTTGGGACCAAAAAAATTTTGACCCAAAAAAAAGTTCGAAAAATTTTGGGACCAAAAAAAGTTTGACCCAAAAAAAAGTGCGAAAAATTTTGGGACTAAAAAAATTTTGAGCCAAAAAAAAGTGTGAAAAATTTTGGAACCAAAAAAACCTTCGAAAAAATTTTGACCAAAAAAAAAGTTTGAAAAATTTTGGGACCAAAAAAAGTTTGAGCCAAAAAAATGTTCGAAAAAATTTTGACCCAAAAAAATTTTGACCAAAAAAAAAGTTTGAAAAATTTTGGGACCAAAAAAATTTTGAGCCAAAAAAATGTTCGAAAAAATTTTGACCCAAAAAAATTTTGAGCCAAAAAAAAGTTCGAAAAATTTTGGGACCAAAAAAATTTTGACCCTAAAAAAAGTTCGAAAAATTTTGGGACCAAAAAAATTTTGAGCCAAAAAAAAGTTTGAAAAAATTTTGACCCAAAAAAATTTTGAGCCAAACAAAAGTTCGAAAAATTTTGGGACCAAAAAAATTTTGACCAAAAAAAAAGTTTGAAAAATTTTGGGACCAAAAAAATTTTGAGCCAAAAAAATGTTCGAAAAAATTTTGACCCAAAAAAATTTTGAGCCAAAAAAAAGTTCGAAAAATTTTGGGACCAAAAAAATTTTGACCCTAAAAAAAGTTCGAAAAATTTTGGGACCAAAAAAATTTTGAGCCAAAAAAAAGTTTGAAAAAATTTTGACCCAAAAAAATTTTGAGCCAAACAAAAGTTCGAAAAATTTTGGGACCAAAAAAATTTTGACCAAAAAAAAAGTTTGAAAAATTTTGGGACCAAAAAAATTTTGAGCCAAAAAAATGTTCGAAAAAATTTTGACCCAAAAAAATTTTGAGCCAAAAAAAAGTTCGAAAAATTTTGGGACCAAAAAAATTTTGACCAAAAAAAAAGTTTGAAAAATTTTGGGACCAAAAAAATTTTGAGCCAAAAAAATGTTCGAAAAAATTTTGACCCAAAAAAATTTTGAGCCAAAAAAAAGTTCGAAAAATTTTGGGACCAAAAAAATTTTGACCCTAAAAAAAGTTAGAAAAATTTTGGGACCAAAAAAATTTTGACCAAAAAAAAAGTTTGAAAAAATTTTGACCCAAAAAAATTTTGAGCCAAAAAAAAGTTCGAAAAATTTTGGGACCAAAAAAATTTTGAGCCAAAAAAAAGTTCGAAAAATTTTGGGACCAAAAAAATTTTGACCCAAAAAAAAGTTCGAAAAAATTTTGACCCAAAAAAATTTTGACCCAAAAAAAAGTTCGAAAAATTTTGGGACCAAAAAAATTTTGACCCAAAAAAAAGTTTGAAAATATTTGGACCCAAAAAAATTTTGAGCCAAACAAAAGTTCGAAAAATTTTGGGACCAAAAAAAGTTTGACCCAAAAAAAAGTTCGAAAAATTTTGGGACCAAAAAAATTTTGACCCAAAAAAAAGTTCGAAAAATTTTGGGACCAAAAAAATTTTGACCCAAAAAAAAGTTCGAAAAAATTTTGTCCCAAAAAAATTTTGAGCCAAAAAAAAGTTTGAAAAATTTTGGGACCAAAAAAAATTTTGACCCAAAAAAAAGTTTAAAAAATTTTGGGACCAAAAAAATTTTGACCAAAAAAATGTTTGAAAAAATTTTGACCCAAATAAATTTTGAGCCAAAAAAAAGTTCGAAAAATTTTGGGACCAAAAAAATTTTGACCCAAAAAAAAGTTTGAAAAATTTTGGGACCAAAAAAATTTGGACCAAAAAAAAGTTCGAAAAATTTTGGGACCAAAAAAATTTTGACCCAAAAAAAAGTTCGAAAAAATTTTGGGACCAAAAAAATTTTGAGCCAAAAAAAAGTTCGAAAAATTTTGGGACCAAAAAAAGTTTGACCCAAAAAAAAGTGCGAAAAATTTTGGGACTAAAAAAATTTTGAGCCAAAAAAAAGTGTGAAAAATTTTGGAACCAAAAAAACCTTCGAAAAAATTTTGACCAAAAAAAAAGTTTGAAAAATTTTGGGACCAAAAAAAGTTTGAGCCAAAAAAATGTTCGAAAAAATTTTGACCCAAAAAAATTTTGAGCCAAAAAAAAGTTCGAAAAATTTTGGGACCAAAAAAATTTTGACCCTAAAAAAAGTTCGAAAAATTTTGGGACCAAAAAAATTTTGACCAAAAAAAAAGTTTGAAAAAATTTTGACCCAAAAAAATTTTGAGCCAAAAAAAAGTTCGAAAAATTTTGGGACCAAAAAAATTTTGACCAAAAAAAAAGTTTGAAAAAATTTTGACCCAAAAAAATTTTGAGCCAAAAAAAAGTTTGAAAAATTTTGGGACCAAAAAATTTTTGACCCAAAAAAAAGTTAAAAAAATTTTGGGACCAAAAAAATTTTGACCAAAAAAAATTTCGAAAAATTTTGGGACCAAAAAAATTTTGACCCAAAAAAAAGTTCGAAAAAATTTTGACCCAAAAAAATTTTGAGCCAAAAAAAAGTTCGAAAAATTTTGGGACCAAAAAAATTTTGACCCAAAAAAAAGTTTGAAAAAATTTTGACCCAAAAAAATTTTGAGCCAAACAAAAGTTCGAAAAATTTTGGGACCAAAAAAATTTTGACCAAAAAAGAAGTTTGAAAAATTTTGGGACCAAAAAAATTTTGAGCCAAAAAAATGTTCGAAAAAATTTTGACCCAAAAAAATTTTGAGCCAAAAAAAAGTTCGAAAAATTTTGGGACCAAAAAAATTTTGACCCTAAAAAAAGTTCGAAAAATTTTGGGACCAAAAAAATTTTGACCAAAAAAAAAGTTTGAAAAAATTTTGACCCAAAAAAATTTTGAGCCAAAAAAAAGTTCGAAAAATTTTGGGACCAAAAAAATTTTGACCCAAAAAAAAGTTTGAAAAAATTTTGACCCAAAAAAATTTTGAGCCAAACAAAAGTTCGAAAAATTTTGGGACCAAAAAAATTTTGACCAAAAAAGAAGTTTGAAAAATTTTGGGACCAAAAAAATTTTGAGCCAAAAAAATGTTCGAAAAAATTTTGACCCAAAAAAATTTTGAGCCAAAAAAAAGTTCGAAAAATTTTGGGACCAAAAAAATTTTGACCCTAAAAAAAGTTCGAAAAATTTTGGGACCAAAAAAATTTTGACCAAAAAAAAAGTTTGAAAAAATTTTGACCCAAAAAAATTTTGAGCCAAAAAAAAGTTCGAAAAATTTTGGGACCAAAAAAATTTTGAGCCAAAAAAAAGTTCGAAAAATTTTGGGACCAAAAAAATTTTGACCCAAAAAAAAGTTCGAAAAAATTTTGACCCAAAAAAATTTTGACCCAAAAAAAAGTTCGAAAAATTTTGGGACCAAAAAAAATTTGACCCAAAAAAAAGTTTGAAAAAATTTTGACCCAAAAAAATTTTGAGCCAAACAAAAGTTCGAAAAATTTTGGGACCAAAAAAAGTTTGACCCAAAAAAAAGTTCGAAAAATTTTGGGACCAAAAAAATTTTGACCCAAAAAAAAGTTCGAAAAATTTTGGGACCAAAAAAATTTTGACCAAAAAAAAAGTTTGAAAAAATTTTGACCCAAAAAAATTTTGAGCCAAAAAAAAAGTTCGAAAAAATTTTGACCCAAAAAAATTTTGAGCCAAAAAAAAGTTTGAAAAATTTTGGGACCAAAAAAAATTTTGACCCAAAAAAAAGTTTAAAAAATTTTGGGACCAAAAAAATTTTGACCAAAAAAATGTTTGAAAAAATTTTGACCCAAATAAATTTTGAGCCAAAAAAAAGTTCGAAAAATTTTGGGACCAAAAAAATTTTGACCCAAAAAAAAGTTTGAAAAATTTTGGGACCAAAAAAATTTGGACCAAAAAAAAGTTCGAAAAATTTTGGGACCAAAAAAATTTTGACCCAAAAAAAAGTTCGAAAAAATTTTGGGACCAAAAAAATTTTGAGCCAAAAAAAAGTTCGAAAAATTTTGGGACCAAAAAAAGTTTGACCCAAAAAAAAGTGCGAAAAATTTTTGGACTAAAAAAATTTTGAGCCAAAAAAAAGTGTGAAAAATTTTGGAACCAAAAAAACCTTCGAAAAAATTTTGACCAAAAAAAAAGTTTGAAAAATTTTGGGACCAAAAAAAGTTTGAGCCAAAAAAATGTTCGAAAAAATTTTGACCCAAAAAAATTTTGAGCCAAAAAAAAGTTCGAAAAATTTTGGGACCAAAAAAATTTTGACCCTAAAAAAAGTTCGAAAAATTTTGGGACCAAAAAAATTTTGACCAAAAAAAAAGTTTGAAAAAATTTTGACCCAAAAAAATTTTGAGCCAAAAAAAAGTTCGAAAAATTTTGGGACCAAAAAAATTTTGACCAAAAAAAAAGTTTGAAAAAATTTTGACCCAAAAAAATTTTGAGCCAAAAAAAAGTTTGAAAAATTTTGGGACCAAAAAATTTTTGACCCAAAAAAAAGTTACAAAAATTTTGGGACCAAAAAAATTTTGACCAAAAAAAATTTCGAAAAATTTTGGGACCAAAAAAATTTTGACCAAAAAAAAAGTTTGAAAAATTTTGGGACCAAAAAAATTTTGAGCCAAAAAAATGTTCGAAAAAATTTTGACCCAAAAAAATTTTGAGCCAAAAAAAAGTTCGAAAAATTTTCGGACCAAAAAAATTTTGACCCTAAAAAAAGTTCGAAAAATTTTGGGACCAAAAAAATTTTGACCAAAAAAAAAGTTTGAAAAAATTTTGACCCAAAAAAATTTTGAGCCAAAAAAAAGTTCGAAAAATTTTGGGACCAAAAAAATTTTGAGCCAAAAAAAAGTTCGAAAAATTTTGGGACCAAAAAAATTTTGACCCAAAAAAAAGTTCGAAAAAATTTTGACCCAAAAAAATTTTGACCCAAAAAAAAGTTCGAAAAATTTTGGGACCAAAAAAATTTTGACCCAAAAAAAAGTTTGAAAAAATTTTGACCCAAAAAAATTTTGAGCCAAACAAAAGTTCGAAAAATTTTGGGACCAAAAAAAGTTTGACCCAAAAAAAAGTTCGAAAAATTTTGGGACCAAAAAAATTTTGACCCAAAAAAAAGTTCGAAAAATTTTGGGACCAAAAAAATTTTGACCAAAAAAAAAGTTTGAAAAAATTTTGACCCAAAAAATTTTGAGCCAAAAAAAAAGTTCGAAAAATTTTGGGATCAAAAAAATTTTGACCCAAAAAAAAGTTTGAAAAATTTTGGGACCAAAAAAATTTTGAGCCAAAAAAATGTTCGAAAACATTTTGACCCAAAAAAATTTTGAGCCAAAAAAAAAGTTCGAAAAATTTTGGGACCAAAAAAATTTTGACCCAAAAAAAAGTTCGAAAAAATTTTGACCCAAAAAAATTTTGACCCAAAAAAAAGTTCGAAAAAATTTTTAGGACCAAAAAAATTTTGAGCCAAAAAAAAGTTCGAAAAATTTTGGGACCAAAAAAATTTTGACCCAAAAAAAAGTGCGAAAAATTTTGGGACTAAAAAAATTTTGAGCCAAAAAAAAGTGTGAAAAATTTTGGAACCAAAAAAACCTTCGAAAAAATTTTGACCAAAAAAAAAGTTCGAAAAATTTTGGGACCAAAAAAATTTTGACCCAAAAAAAAGTTCGAAAAATTTTGGGACCAAAAAAATTTTGACCCAAAAAAAAGTTCGAAAAAATTTTGACCCAAAAAAATTTTGAGCCAAAAAAAAGTTTGAAAAATTTTGGGACCAAAAAAATTTTGACCCAAAAAAAAGTTAAAAAAATTTTGGGACCAAAAAAATTTTGACCAAAAAAAAGTTTGAAAAAATTTTGACCCAAATAAATTTTGAGCCAAAAAAAAGTTCGAAAAATTTTGGGACCAAAAAAATTTTGACCCAAAAAAAAGTTTGAAAAATTTTGGGACCAAAAAAATTTGGACCAAAAAAAAGTTCGAAAAATTTTGGGACCAAAAAAATTTTGACCCAAAAAAAAGTTCGAAAAAATTTTGGGACCAAAAAAATTTTGAGCCAAAAAAAAGTTCGAAAAATTTTGGGACCAAAAAAAGTTTGACCCAAAAAAAAGTGCGAAAAATTTTGGGACTAAAAAAATTTTGAGCCAAAAAAAAGTGTGAAAAATTTTGGAACCAAAAAAACCTTCGAAAAAATTTTGACCAAAAAAAAAGTTTGAAACATTTTGGGACCAAAAAAAGTTTGAGCCAAAAAAATGTTCGAAAAAATTTTGACCCAAAAAAATTTTGAGCCAAAAAAAAGTTCGAAAAATTTTGGGACCAAAAAAATTTTGACCCAAAAAAAAGTTTGAAAAATTTTGGGACCAAAAAAATTTTGACCAAAAAAAAAGTTTGAAAAAATTTTGACCCAAAAAAATTTTGAGCCAAAAAAAAGTTCGAAAAATTTTGGGACCAAAAAAATTTTGACCCAAAAAAAGTTTGAAAAATTTTGGGACCAAAAAAATTTTGAGCCAAAAAAATGTTCGAAAAAATTTTGACCCAAAAAAATTTTGAGCCAAAAAAAAAGTTCGAAAAATTTTGGGACCAAAAAATTTTGACCCAAAAAAAAGTTCGAAAAAATTTTGACCCAAAAAAAAGTTCGAAAAAATTTTTAGGACCAAAAATTTTTGAGCCAAAAAAAAGTTCGAAAAATTTTGGGACCAAAAAAATTTTGACCCAAAAAAAAGTGCGAAAAATTTTGGGACTAAAAAAATTTTGAGCCAAAAAAAAGTGTGAAAAATTTTGGAACCAAAAAAACCTTCGAAAAAATTTTGACCAAAAAAAAAGTTTGAAAAATTTTGGGACCAAAAAAATTTTGAGCCAAAAAAATGTTCGAAAAAATTTTGACCCAAAAAAATTTTGAGCCAAAAAAAAAGTTCGAAAAATTTTGGGACCAAAAAAATTTTGACCCAAAAAAAAGTTCGAAAAAATTTTGCCCCCAAAAAATTTTGAGCCAAACAAAAGTTCGAAAAATTTTGGGACCAAAAAAATTTTGACCCAAAAAAAAGTTCGAAAAATTTTGGGACCAAAAAAATTTTGACCCAAAAAAAAAGTTCGAAAAATTTTGGGACCGAAAAAATTTTGACCCAAAAAAAAGTTCGAAAATTTTTGGGACCAAAAAAATTTTGACCCAAAAAAAGTTCGAAAAATTTTGGGACCAAAAAAATTTTGACCCAAAAAAAGTTCGAAAAAATTTTGGGACCAAAAAAATTTTGACCCAAAAAAAAGTTCGAAAAATTTTGGGACCAAAAAAATTTTGACCCAAAAAAAAGTTCGAAAAAATTTTGACCCAAAAAAATTTTGAGCCAAAAAAAAGTTTGAAAAATTTTGGGACCAAAAAAATTTTGACCCAAAAAAAAGTTAAAAAAATTTTGGGACCAAAAAAATTTTGACCAAAAAAAAGTTTGAAAAAATTTTGACCCAAATAAATTTTGAGCCAAAAAAAAGTTCGAAAAATTTTGGGACCAAAAAAATTTTGACCCAAAAAAAAGTTTGAAAAATTTTGGGACCAAAAAAATTTGGACCAAAAAAAAGTTCGAAAAATTTTGGGACCAAAAAAATTTTGACCCAAAAAAAAGTTCGAAAAAATTTTGACCCAAAAAAATTTTGAGCCAAAAAAAAGTTTGAAAAATTTTGGAACCAAAAAAACCTTCGAAAAAATTTTGACCAAAAAAAAAGTTTGAAAATTTTTGGGACCAAAAAAAGTTTGAGCCAAAAAAATGTTCGAAAAAATTTTGACCCAAAAAAATTTTGAGCCAAAAAAAAGTTCGAAAAATTTTGGGACCAAAAAAATTTTGACCCTAAAAAAAGTTCGAAAAATTTTGGGACCAAAAAAATTTTGACCAAAAAAAAAGTTTGAAAAAATTTTGACCCAAAAAAATTTTGAGCCAAAAAAAAGTTCGAAAAATTTTGGGACCAAAAAAATTTTGACCAAAAAAAAAGTTTGAAAAAATTTTGACCCAAAAAAATTTTGAGCCAAAAAAAAGTTTGAAAAATTTTGGGACCAAAAAATTTTTGACCCAAAAAAAAGTTAAAAAAATTTTGGGACCAAAAAAATTTTGACCCAAAAAAAGTTCGAAAAAATTTTGGGACCAAAAAAATTTTGACCCAAAAAAAAGTTCGAAAAAATTTTGACCCAAAAAAATTTTGAGCCAAAAAAAAGTTTGAAAAATTTTGGGACCAAAAAAATTTTGACCCAAAAAAAAGTTAAAAAAATTTTGGGACCAAAAAAATTTTGACCAAAAAAAAGTTTGAAAAAATTTTGACCCAAATAAATTTTGAGCCAAAAAAAAGTTCGAAAAATTTTGGGACCAAAAAAATTTTGACCCAAAAAAAAGTTTGAAAAATTTTGGGACCAAAAAAATTTGGACCAAAAAAAAGTTCGAAAAATTTTGGGACCAAAAAAATTTTGACCCAAAAAAAAGTTCGAAAAAATTTTGACCCAAAAAAATTTTGAGCCAAAAAAAAGTTTGAAAAATTTTGGAACCAAAAAAACCTTCGAAAAAATTTTGACCAAAAAAAAAGTTTGAAAATTTTTGGGACCAAAAAAAGTTTGAGCCAAAAAAATGTTCGAAAAAATTTTGACCCAAAAAAATTTTGAGCCAAAAAAAAGTTCGAAAAATTTTGGGACCAAAAAAATTTTGACCCTAAAAAAAGTTCGAAAAATTTTGGGACCAAAAAAATTTTGACCAAAAAAAAAGTTTGAAAAAATTTTGACCCAAAAAAATTTTGAGCCAAAAAAAAGTTCGAAAAATTTTGGGACCAAAAAAATTTTGACCAAAAAAAAAGTTTGAAAAAATTTTGACCCAAAAAAATTTTGAGCCAAAAAAAAGTTTGAAAAATTTTGGGACCAAAAAATTTTTGACCCAAAAAAAAGTTAAAAAAATTTTGGGACCAAAAAAATTTTGACCCAAAAAAAGTTCGAAAAAATTTTGGGACCAAAAAAATTTTGACCCAAAAAAAAGTTCGAAAAATTTTGGGACCAAAAAAATTTTGACCCAAAAAAAAGTTCGAAAAAATTTTGACCCAAAAAAATTTTGAGCCAAAAAAAAGTTTGAAAAATTTTGGGACCAAAAAAATTTTGACCCAAAAAAAAGTTAAAAAAATTTTGGGACCAAAAAAATTTTGGCCCAAAAAAAGTTTGAAAAAATTTTGACCCAAATAAATTTTGACCCAAAAAAAAGTTTGAAAAATTTTGGGACCAAAAAAATTTGGACCAAAAAAAAGTTCGAAAAATTTTGGGACCAAAAAAATTTTGACCCAAAAAAAAGTTCGAAAAAATTTTGACCCAAAAAAATTTTGAGCCAAAAAAAAGTTTGAAAAATTTTGGAACCAAAAAAACCTTCGAAAAAATTTTGACCAAAAAAAAAGTTTGAAAATTTTTGGGACCAAAAAAAGTTTGAGCCAAAAAAATGTTCGAAAAAATTTTGACCCAAAAAAATTTTGAGCCAAAAAAAAGTTCGAAAAATTTTGGGACCAAAAAAATTTTGACCCTAAAAAAAGTTCGAAAAATTTTGGGACCAAAAAAATTTTGACCAAAAAAAAAGTTTGAAAAAATTTTGACCCAAAAAAATTTTGAGCCAAAAAAAAGTTCGAAAAATTTTGGGACCAAAAAAATTTTGACCAAAAAAAAAGTTTGAAAAAATTTTGACCCAAAAAAATTTTGAGCCAAAAAAAAGTTTGAAAAATTTTGGGACCAAAAAATTTTTGACCCAAAAAAAAGTTAAAAAAATTTTGGGACCAAAAAAATTTTGACCCAAAAAAAAGTTCGAAAAAATTTTGACCCAAAAAAATTTTGAGCCAAAAAAAAGGTCGAAAAATTTTGGGACCAAAAAAATTTTGACCCAAAAAAAAGTTTGAAAAAATTTTGACCCAAAAAAATTTTGAGCCAAACAAAAGTTCGAAAAATTTTGGGACCAAAAAAATTTTGACCAAAAAAAAAGTTTGAAAAATTTTGGGACCAAAAAAATTTTGAGCCAAAAAAATGTTCGAAAAAATTTTGACCCAAAAAAATTTTGAGCCAAAAAAAAGTTCGAAAAATTTTGGGACCAAAAAAATTTTGACCCTAAAAAAAGTTCGAAAAATTTTGGGACCAAAAAAATTTTGACCAAAAAAAAAGTTTGAAAAAATTTTGACCAAAAAAATTTTGAGCCAAAAAAAAGTTCGAAAAATTTTGGGACCAAAAAAATTTTGAGCCAAAAAAAAGTTCGAAAAATTTTGGGACCAAAAAAATTTTGACCCAAAAAAAAGTTCGAAAAAATTTTGACCCAAAAAAATTTTGACCCAAAAAAAAGTTCGAAAAATTTTGGGACCAAAAAAATTTTGACCCAAAAAAAAGTTTGAAAAAATTTTGACCCAAAAAAATTTTGAGCCAAACAAAAGTTCGAAAAATTTTGGGACCAAAAAAAGTTTGACCCAAAAAAAAGTTCGAAAAATTTTGGGAACAAAAAAATTTTGACCCAAAAAAAAGTTCGAAAAATTTTGGGACCAAAAAAATTTTGACCAAAAAAAAAGTTTGAAAAAATTTTGACCCAAAAAAATTTTGAGCCAAAAAAAAGTTCGAAAAATTTTGGGACCAAAAAAATTTTGACCCAAAAAAAAGTTTGAAAAATTTTGGGACCAAAAAAATTTTGAGCCAAAAAAATGTTCGAAAACATTTTGACCCAAAAAAATTTTGAGCCAAAAAAAAAGTTCGAAAAATTTTGGGACCAAAAAAATTTTGACCCAAAAAAAAGTTCGAAAAAATTTTGACCCAAAAAAATTTTGACCCAAAAAAAAGTTCGAAAAAATTTTTAGGACCAAAAAAATTTTGAGCAAAAAAAAGTTCGAAAAATTTTGGGACCAAAAAAATTTTGACCCAAAAAAAAGTGCGAAAAATTTTGGGACTAAAAAAATTTTGAGCCAAAAAAAAGTGTGAAAAATTTTGGAACCAAAAAAACCTTCGAAAAAATTTTGACCAAAAAAAAAGTTTGAAAAATTTTGGGACCAAAAAAATTTTGACCCAAAAAAAAGTTCGAAAAATTTTGGGACCAAAAAAATTTTGACCCAAAAAAAAGTTCGAAAAAATTTTGGGACCAAAAAAATTTTGAGCCAAAAAAAAGTTCGAAAAATTTTGGGACCAAAAAAAGTTTGACCCAAAAAAAAGTGCGAAAAATTTTGGGACTAAAAAAATTTTGAGCCAAAAAAAAGTGTGAAAAATTTTGGAACCAAAAAAACCTTCGAAAAAATTTTGACCAAAAAAAAAGTTTGAAAAATTTTGGGACCAAAAAAATTTTGAGCCAAAAAAATGTTCGAAAAAATTTTGACCCAAAAAATTTTGAGCCAAAAAAAAGTTTGAAAAATTTTGGGACCAAAAAAATTTTGACCCAAAAAAAAGTTAAAAAAATTTTGGGACCAAAAAAATTTTGACCAAAAAAAAGTTTGAAAAAATTTTGACCCAAAAAAAATTTGACCCAAAAAAAAGTTTGAAAAATTTTGGGACCAAAAAAATTTGGACCAAAAAAAAGTTTGAAAAATTTTGGGACCAAAAAAAGTTTGACCCAAAAAAAGTGCGAAAAATTTTGGGACTAAAAAAATTTTGAGCCAAAAAAAAGTGTGAAAAATTTTGGAACCAAAAAAACCTTCGAAAAAATTTTGACCAAAAAACATTTTGAGCCAAAAAAAAGTTCGAAAAATTTTGGGACCAAAAAAATTTTGACCAAAAAAAAAGTTTTGACCCAAAAAAATTTTGAGCCAAAAAAAAGTTCGAAAAATTTTGGGACCAAAAAAATTTTGACCAAAAAAAAAGTTTGAAAAAATTTTGACCCAAAAAAATTTTGAGCCAAAAAAAAGTTTGAAAAATTTTGGGACCAAAAAAATTTTGACCCAAAAAAAAGTTAAAAAAATTTTGGGACCAAAAAAATTTTGACCAAAAAAAAGTTCGAAAAATTTTGGGACCAAAAAAATTTTGACCCAAAAAAAAGTTCGAAAAAATTTTGACCCAAAAAAATTTTGAGCCAAAAAAAAGTTCGAAAAATTTTGGGACCAAAAAAATTTTGACCAAAAAAAAGTTTGAAAAAATTTGGGACCAAAAAAATTTTGACCCAAAAAAAAGTTAAAAAAATTTTGGGACCAAAAAAATTTTGACCAAAAAAAAGTTTGAAAAAATTTTGACCCAAATAAATTTTGAGCCAAAAAAAAGTTTGAAAAATTTTGGGACCAAAAAAATTTTGACCAAAAAAAAGTTCGAAAAATTTTGGGACCAAAAAAATTTTGACCCAAAAAAAAGTTCGAAAAAATTTTGGGACCAAAAAAATTTTGAGCCAAAAAAAAGTTCGAAAAATTTTGGGACCAAAAAAAGTTTAACCCAAAAAAAAGTTCGAAAAAATTTTGGGACCAAAAAAATTTTGAGCCAAAAAAAAGTTCGAAAAATTTTGGGACCAAAAAAAGTTTAACCCAAAAAAAAGTGCGAAAAATTTTGGGACTAAAAAAATTTTGACCAAAAAAAAAGTTTGAAAAATTTTGGGACCAAAAAAAGTTTGAGCCAAAAAAATGTTCGAAAAAATTTTGACCCAAAAAAATTTTGAGCCAAAAAAAAGTTCGAAAAATTTTGGGACCAAAAAAATTTTGACCCTAAAAAAAGTTCGAAAAATTTTGGGACCAAAAAAATTTTGACCAAAAAAAAAGTTTGAAAAAATTTTGACCCAAAAAAATTTTGAGCCAAAAAAAAGTTAAAAAAATTTTGGGACCAAAAAAATTTTGACCAAAAAAAATTTCGAAAAATTTTGGGACCAAAAAAATTTTGACCCAAAAAAAAGTTCGAAAAATTTTGGGACCAAAAAAATTTTGACCCAAAAAAAAGTTCGAAAAAATTTTGGGACCAAAAAAATTTTGAGCCAAAAAAAAGTTCGAAAAATTTTGGGACCAAAAAAAGTTTAACCCAAAAAAAAGTTCGAAAAAATTTTGGGACCAAAAAAATTTTGAGCCAAAAAAAAGTTCGAAAAATTTTGGGACCAAAAAAAGTTTAACCCAAAAAAAAGTGCGAAAAATTTTGGGACTAAAAAAATTTTGACCAAAAAAAAAGTTTGAAAAATTTTGGGACCAAAAAAAGTTTGAGCCAAAAAAATGTTCGAAAAAATTTTGACCCAAAAAAATTTTGAGCCAAAAAAAAGTTAGAAAAATTTTGGGACCAAAAAAATTTTGACCCAAAAAAAAGTTCGAAAAATTTTGGGACCAAAAAAATTTTGACCAAAAAAAATTTCGAAAAATTTTGGGACCAAAAAAATTTTGACCCAAAAAAAAGTTCGAAAAAATTTTGACCCAAAAAAATTTTGAGCCAAAAAAAAGTTCGAAAAATTTTGGGACCAAAAAAATTTTGAGCCAAAAAAAAGTTTGAAAAAATTTTGACCCAAAAAAATTTTGAGCCAAACAAAAGTTCGAAAAATTTTGGGACCAAAAAAATTTTGACCAAAAAAAAAGTTTGAAAAATTTTGGGACCAAAAAAATTTTGAGCCAAAAAAATGTTCGAAAAAATTTTGACCCAAAAAAATTTTGAGCCAAAAAAAAGTTCGAAAAATTTTGGGACCAAAAAAATTTTGACCCTAAAAAAAGTTAGAAAAATTTTGGGACCAAAAAAATTTTGACCAAAAAAAAAGTTTGAAAAAATTTTGACCCAAAAAAATTTTGAGCCAAAAAAAAGTTCGAAAAATTTTGGGACCAAAAAAATTTTGAGCCAAAAAAAAGTGTGAAAAATTTTGGAACCAAAAAAACCTTCGAAAAAATTTTGACCAAAAAAAAAGTTTGAAAAATTTTGGGACCAAAAAAAGTTTGAGCCAAAAAAATGTTCGAAAAAATTTTGACCCAAAAAAATTTTGAGCCAAAAAAAAGTTCGAAAAATTTTGGGACCAAAAAAATTTTGACCCTAAAAAAAGTTCGAAAAATTTTGGGACCAAAAAAATTTTGACCAAAAAAAAAGTTTGAAAAAATTTTGACCCAAAAAAATTTTGACCCAAAAAAAAGTTAAAAAAATTTTGGGACCAAAAAAATTTTGACCAAAAAAAATTTCGAAAAATTTTGGGACCAAAAAAATTTTGACCCAAAAAAAAGTTCGAAAAAATTTTGAGCCAAAAAAAAGTTCGAAAAATTTTGGGACCAAAAAAATTTTGAGCCAAAAAAAAGTTTGAAAAAATTTTGACCCAAAAAAATTTTGAGCCAAACAAAAGTTCGAAAAATTTTGGGACCAAAAAAATTTTGACCAAAAAAAAAGTTTGAAAAATTTTGGGACCAAAAACATTTTGAGCCAAAAAAATGTTCGAAAAAATTTTGACCCAAAAAAATTTTGAGCCAAAAAAAAGTTCGAAAAATTTTGGGACCAAAAAAATTTTGACCCTAAAAAAAGTTAGAAAAATTTTGGGACCAAAAAAATTTTGACCAAAAAAAAAGTTTGAAAAAATTTTGACCCAAAAAAATTTTGAGCCAAAAAAAAGTTCGAAAAATTTTGGGACCAAAAAAATTTTGAGCCAAAAAAAAGTTCGAAAAATTTTGGGACCAAAAAAATTTTGACCCAAAAAAAAGTTCGAAAAATTTTGGGACCAAAAAAATTTTGACCCAAAAAAAAAGTTTGAAAAAATTTTGACCCAAAAAAATTTTGAGCCAAAAAAAAGTTCGAAAAATTTTGGGACCAAAAAAATTTTGAGCCAAAAAAAAGTTCGAAAAATTTTGGGACCAAAAAAATTTTGACCCAAAAAAAAGTTCGAAAAATTTTGGGACCAAAAAAATTTTGACCCAAAAAAAAAGTTTGAAAAAATTTTGACCCAAAAAAATTTTGAGCCAAACAAAAGTTCGAAAAATTTTGGGACCAAAAAAAGTTTGACCCAAAAAAAAGTTCGAAAAATTTTGGGACCAAAAAAATTTTGACACAAAAAAAAGTTCGAAAAATTTTGGGACCAAAAAAATTTTGACCAAAAAAAAGTTTGAAAAAATTTTGACCCAAAAAAATTTTGAGCCAAACAAAAGTTCGAAAAATTTTGGGACCAAAAAAAGTTTGACCCAAAAAAAAGTTCGAAAAATTTTGGGACCAAAAAAATTTTGACACAAAAAAAAGTTCGAAAAATTTTGGGACCAAAAAAATTTTGACCAAAAAAAAGTTTGAAAAAATTTTGACCCAAAAAAATTTTGAGCCAAAAAAAAGTTCGAAAAATTTTGGGACCAAAAAAATTTTGACCCAAAAAAAAGTTCGAAAAAATTTTGGGACCAAAAAAATTTTGACCAAAAAAAAGTTCGAAAAATTTTGGGACCAAAAAAATTTTGAGCCAAAAAAAAGTTCGAAAAATTTTGGGACCAAAAAAATTTTGACCCAAAAAAAAGTGCGAAAAATTTTGGGACTAAAAAAATTTTGAGCCAAAAAAAAGTGTGAAAAATTTTGGAACCAAAAAAACCTTCGAAAAAATTTTGACCAAAAAAAAAGTTTGAAAAATTTTGGGACCAAAAAAAGTTTGAGCCAAAAAAATGTTCGAAAAAATTTTGACCCAAAAAAATTTTGAGCCAAAAAAAAGTTCGAAAAATTTTGGGACCAAAAAAATTTTGACCCTAAAAAAAGTTCGAAAAATTTTGGGACCAAAAAAATTTTGACCAAAAAAAAAGTTTGAAAAAATTTTGACCCAAAAAAATTTTGAGCCAAAAAAAAGTTCGAAAAATTTTGGGACCAAAAAAATTTTGAGCCAAAAAAAAGTTCGAAAAATTTTGGGACCAAAAAAATTTTGACCCAAAAAAAAGTTCGAAAAAATTTTGACCCAAAAAAATTTTGAGCCAAAAAAAAGTTCGAAAAATTTTGGGACCAAAAAAATTTTGACCCAAAAAAAGTTCGAAAAAATTTTGGGACCAAAAAAATTTTGACCCAAAAAAAGTTCGAAAAATTTTTGGACCAAAAAAATTTTGACCCAAAAAAAAGTTCGAAAAAATTTTGACCCAAAAAAATTTTGAGCCAAAAAAAAGTTTGAAAAATTTTGGGACCAAAAAAATTTTGACCCAAAAAAAAGTTAAAAAAATTTTGGGACCAAAAAAATTTTGATCAAAAAAAAGTTCGAAAAATTTTGGGACCAAAAAAATTTTGACCCAAAAAAAAGTTCGAAAAAATTTTGACCCAAAAAAATTTTGAGCCAAAAAAAAGTTCGAAAAATTTTGGGACCAAAAAAATTTTGACCCAAAAAAAAGTTTGAAAAAATTTTGACCCAAAAAAATTTTGAGCCAAACAAAACTTCGAAAAATTTTGGGACCAAAAAAATTTTGACCCAAAAAAAAGTTCGAAAAAATTTGGGACCAAAAAAATTTTGACCCAAAAAAAAGTTTGAAAAATTTTGGGACCAAAAAAATTTTGACCAAAAAAAAGTTCGAAAAATTTTGGGACCAAAAAAATTTTGACCCAAAAAAAAGTTCGAAAAATTTTGGGACCAAAAAAATTTTGACCCAAAAAAAAGTTCGAAAAAATTTTGACCCAAAAAAATTTTGAGCCAAAAAAAAGTTCGAAAAATTTTGGGACCAAAAAAATTTTGAGCCAAAAAAAAGTTCGAAAAATTTTGGGACCAAAAAAATTTTGACCCAAAAAAAAGTTCGAAAAAATTTTGACCCAAAAAAATTTTGAGCCAAAAAAAAGTTCGAAAAATTTTGGGACCAAAAAAATTTTGACCCAAAAAAAGTTCGAAAAATTTTGGGACCAAAAAAATTTTGACCCAAAAAAAAGTTCGAAAAAATTTTGACCCAAAAAAATTTTGAGCCAAAAAAAAGTTTGAAAAATTTTGGGACCAAAAAAATTTTGACCCAAAAAAAAGTTCGAAAAATTTTGGGACCAAAAAAATTTTGACCCAAAAAAAAGTTCGAAAAAATTTTGGGACCAAAAAAATTTTGAGCCAAAAAAAAGTTCGAAAAATTTTGGGACCAAAAAAAGTTTGACCCAAAAAAAAGTGCGAAAAATTTTGGGACTAAAAAAATTTTGAGCCAAAAAAAAGTGTGAAAAATTTTGGAACCAAAAAAACCTTCGAAAAAATTTTGACCAAAAAAAAAGTTTGAAACATTTTGGGACCAAAAAAAGTTTGAGCCAAAAAAATGTTCGAAAAAATTTTGACCCAAAAAAATTTTGAGCCAAAAAAAAGTTCGAAAAATTTTGGGACCAAAAAAATTTTGACCCAAAAAAAAGTTTGAAAAATTTTGGGACCAAAAAAATTTTGACCAAAAAAAAAGTTTGAAAAAATTTTGACCCAAAAAAATTTTGAGCCAAAAAAAAGTTCGAAAAATTTTGGGACCAAAAAAATTTTGACCCAAAAAAAGTTTGAAAAATTTTGGGACCAAAAAAATTTTGAGCCAAAAAAATGTTCGAAAAAATTTTGACCCAAAAAAATTTTGAGCCAAAAAAAAAGTTCGAAAAATTTTGGGACCAAAAAATTTTGACCCAAAAAAAAGTTCGAAAAAATTTTGACCCAAAAAAATTTTGACCCAAAAAAAAGTTCGAAAAAATTTTTAGGACCAAAAATTTTTGAAACAAAAAAAAGTTCGAAAAATTTTGGGACCAAAAAAATTTTGACCCAAAAAAAAGTGCGAAAAATTTTGGGACTAAAAAAATTTTGAGCCAAAAAAAAGTGTGAAAAATTTTGGAACCAAAAAAACCTTCGAAAAAATTTTGACCAAAAAAAAAGTTTGAAAAATTTTGGGACCAAAAAAATTTTGAGCCAAAAAAATGTTCGAAAAAATTTTGACCCAAAAAAATTTTGAGCCAAAAAAAAAGTTCGAAAAATTTTGGGACCAAAAAAATTTTGACCCAAAAAAAAGTTCGAAAAAATTTTGCCCCCAAAAAATTTTGAGCCAAACAAAAGTTCGAAAAATTTTGGGACCAAAAAAATTTTGACCCAAAAAAAAGTTCGAAAAATTTTGGGACCAAAAAAATTTTGACCCAAAAAAAAAGTTCGAAAAATTTTGGGACCGAAAAAATTTTGACCCAAAAAAAAGTTCGAAAATTTTTGGGACCAAAAAAATTTTGACCCAAAAAAAGTTCGAAAAATTTTGGGACCAAAAAAATTTTGACCCAAAAAAAAGTTCGAAAAAATTTTGAGCCAAAAAAAAGTTCGAAAAATTTTGGGACCAAAAAAATTTTGAGCCAAAAAAAAGTTTGAAAAAATTTTGACCCAAAAAAATTTTGAGCCAAACAAAAGTTCGAAAAATTTTGGGACCAAAAAAATTTTGACCAAAAAAAAAGTTTGAAAAATTTTGGGACCAAAAACATTTTGAGCCAAAAAAATGTTCGAAAAAATTTTGACCCAAAAAAATTTTGAGCCAAAAAAAAGTTCGAAAAATTTTGGGACCAAAAAAATTTTGACCCTAAAAAAAGTTAGAAAAATTTTGGGACCAAAAAAATTTTGACCAAAAAAAAAGTTTGAAAAAATTTTGACCCAAAAAATTTTGAGCCAAAAAAAAGTTCGAAAAATTTTGGGACCAAAAAAATTTTGAGCCAAAAAAAAGTTCGAAAAATTTTGGGACCAAAAAAATTTTGACCCAAAAAAAAGTTCGAAAAATTTTGGGACCAAAAAAATTTTGACCCAAAAAAAAAGTTTGAAAAAATTTTGACCCAAAAAAATTTTGAGCCAAAAAAAAGTTCGAAAAATTTTGGGACCAAAAAAATTTTGAGCCAAAAAAAAGTTCGAAAAATTTTGGGACCAAAAAAATTTTGACCCAAAAAAAAGTTCGAAAAATTTTGGGACCAAAAAAATTTTGACCCAAAAAAAAAGTTTGAAAAAATTTTGACCCAAAAAAATTTTGAGCCAAACAAAAGTTCGAAAAATTTTGGGACCAAAAAAAGTTTGACCCAAAAAAAAGTTCGAAAAATTTTGGGACCAAAAAAATTTTGACACAAAAAAAAGTTCGAAAAATTTTGGGACCAAAAAAATTTTGACCAAAAAAAAGTTTGAAAAAATTTTGACCCAAAAAAATTTTGAGCCAAACAAAAGTTCGAAAAATTTTGGGACCAAAAAAAGTTTGACCCAAAAAAAAGTTCGAAAAATTTTGGGACCAAAAAAATTTTGACACAAAAAAAAGTTCGAAAAATTTTGGGACCAAAAAAATTTTGACCAAAAAAAAGTTTGAAAAAATTTTGACCCAAAAAAATTTTGAGCCAAAAAAAAGTTCGAAAAATTTTGGGACCAAAAAAATTTTGACCCAAAAAAAAGTTCGAAAAAATTTTGGGACCAAAAAAATTTTGACCAAAAAAAAGTTCGAAAAATTTTGGGACCAAAAAAATTTTGAGCCAAAAAAAAGTTCGAAAAATTTTGGGACCAAAAAAATTTTGACCCAAAAAAAAGTGCGAAAAATTTTGGGACTAAAAAAATTTTGAGCCAAAAAAAAGTGTGAAAAATTTTGGAACCAAAAAAACCTTCGAAAAAATTTTGACCAAAAAAAAAGTTTGAAAAATTTTGGGACCAAAAAAAGTTTGAGCCAAAAAAATGTTCGAAAAAATTTTGACCCAAAAAAATTTTGAGCCAAAAAAAAGTTCGAAAAATTTTGGGACCAAAAAAATTTTGACCCTAAAAAAAGTTCGAAAAATTTTGGGACCAAAAAAATTTTGACCAAAAAAAAAGTTTGAAAAAATTTTGACCCAAAAAAATTTTGAGCCAAAAAAAAGTTCGAAAAATTTTGGGACCAAAAAAATTTTGAGCCAAAAAAAAGTTCGAAAAATTTTGGGACCAAAAAAATTTTGACCCAAAAAAAAGTTCGAAAAAATTTTGACCCAAAAAAATTTTGAGCCAAAAAAAAGTTCGAAAAATTTTGGGACCAAAAAAATTTTGACCCAAAAAAAGTTCGAAAAAATTTTGGGACCAAAAAAATTTTGACCCAAAAAAAGTTCGAAAAATTTTTGGACCAAAAAAATTTTGACCCAAAAAAAAGTTCGAAAAAATTTTGACCCAAAAAAATTTTGAGCCAAAAAAAAGTTTGAAAAATTTTGGGACCAAAAAAATTTTGACCCAAAAAAAAGTTAAAAAAATTTTGGGACCAAAAAAATTTTGATCAAAAAAAAGTTCGAAAAATTTTGGGACCAAAAAAATTTTGACCCAAAAAAAAGTTCGAAAAAATTTTGACCCAAAAAAATTTTGAGCCAAAAAAAAGTTCGAAAAATTTTGGGACCAAAAAAATTTTGACCCAAAAAAAAGTTTGAAAAAATTTTGACCCAAAAAAATTTTGAGCCAAACAAAACTTCGAAAAATTTTGGGACCAAAAAAATTTTGACCCAAAAAAAAGTTCGAAAAAATTTGGGACCAAAAAAATTTTGACCCAAAAAAAAGTTTGAAAAATTTTGGGACCAAAAAAATTTTGACCAAAAAAAAGTTCGAAAAATTTTGGGACCAAAAAAATTTTGACCCAAAAAAAAGTTCGAAAAATTTTGGGACCAAAAAAATTTTGACCCAAAAAAAAGTTCGAAAAAATTTTGACCCAAAAAAATTTTGAGCCAAAAAAAAGTTCGAAAAATTTTGGGACCAAAAAAATTTTGAGCCAAAAAAAAGTTCGAAAAATTTTGGGACCAAAAAAATTTTGACCCAAAAAAAAGTTCGAAAAAATTTTGACCCAAAAAAATTTTGAGCCAAAAAAAAGTTCGAAAAATTTTGGGACCAAAAAAATTTTGACCCAAAAAAAGTTCGAAAAATTTTGGGACCAAAAAAATTTTGACCCAAAAAAAAGTTCGAAAAAATTTTGACCCAAAAAAATTTTGAGCCAAAAAAAAGTTTGAAAAATTTTGGGACCAAAAAAATTTTGACCCAAAAAAAAGTTCGAAAAATTTTGGGACCAAAAAAATTTTGACCCAAGAAAAAGTTCGAAAAAATTTTGGGACCAAAAAAATTTTGAGCCAAAAAAAAGTTCGAAAAATTTTGGGACCAAAAAAAGTTTGACCCAAAAAAAAGTGCGAAAAATTTTGGGACTAAAAAAATTTTGAGCCAAAAAAAAGTGTGAAAAATTTTGGAACCAAAAAAACCTTCGAAAAAATTTTGACCAAAAAAAAAGTTTGAAACATTTTGGGACCAAAAAAAGTTTGAGCCAAAAAAATGTTCGAAAAAATTTTGACCCAAAAAAATTTTGAGCCAAAAAAAAGTTCGAAAAATTTTGGGACCAAAAAAATTTTGACCCAAAAAAAAGTTTGAAAAATTTTGGGACCAAAAAAATTTTGACCAAAAAAAAAGTTTGAAAAAATTTTGACCCAAAAAAATTTTGAGCCAAAAAAAAGTTCGAAAAATTTTGGGACCAAAAAAATTTTGACCCAAAAAAAGTTTGAAAAATTTTGGGACCAAAAAAATTTTGAGCCAAAAAAATGTTCGAAAAAATTTTGACCCAAAAAAATTTTGAGCCAAAAAAAAAGTTCGAAAAATTTTGGGACCAAAAAATTTTGACCCAAAAAAAAGTTCGAAAAAATTTTGACCCAAAAAAATTTTGACCCAAAAAAAAGTTCGAAAAAATTTTTAGGACCAAAAATTTTTGAAACAAAAAAAAGTTCGAAAAATTTTGGGACCAAAAAAATTTTGACCCAAAAAAAAGTGCGAAAAATTTTGGGACTAAAAAAATTTTGAGCCAAAAAAAAGTGTGAAAAATTTTGGAACCAAAAAAACCTTCGAAAAAATTTTGACCAAAAAAAAAGTTTGAAAAATTTTGGGACCAAAAAAATTTTGAGCCAAAAAAATGTTCGAAAAAATTTTGACCCAAAAAAATTTTGAGCCAAAAAAAAAGTTCGAAAAATTTTGGGACCAAAAAAATTTTGACCCAAAAAAAAGTTCGAAAAAATTTTGCCCCCAAAAAATTTTGAGCCAAACAAAAGTTCGAAAAATTTTGGGACCAAAAAAATTTTGACCCAAAAAAAAGTTCGAAAAATTTTGGGACCAAAAAAATTTTGACCCAAAAAAAAAGTTCGAAAAATTTTGGGACCGAAAAAATTTTGACCCAAAAAAAAGTTCGAAAATTTTTGGGACCAAAAAAATTTTGACCCAAAAAAAGTTCGAAAAATTTTGGGACCAAAAAAATTTTGACCCAAAAAAAGTTCGAAAAAATTTTGGGACCAAAAAAATTTTGACCCAAAAAAAAGTTCGAAAAATTTTGGGACCAAAAAAATTTTGACCCAAAAAAAAGTTCGAAAAAATTTTGACCCAAAAAAATTTTGAGCCAAAAAAAAGTTTGAAAAATTTTGGGACCAAAAAAATTTTGACCCAAAAAAAAGTTAAAAAAATTTTGGGACCAAAAAAATTTTGACCAAAAAAAAGTTTGAAAAAATTTTGACCCAAATAAATTTTGAGCCAAAAAAAAGTTCGAAAAATTTTGGGACCAAAAAAATTTTGACCCAAAAAAAAGTTTGAAAAATTTTGGGACCAAAAAAATTTGGACCAAAAAAAAGTTCGAAAAATTTTGGGACCAAAAAAATTTTGACCCAAAAAAAAGTTCGAAAAAATTTTGACCCAAAAAAATTTTGAGCCAAAAAAAAGTTTGAAAAATTTTGGAACCAAAAAAACCTTCGAAAAAATTTTGACCAAAAAAAAAGTTTGAAAATTTTTGGGACCAAAAAAAGTTTGAGCCAAAAAAATGTTCGAAAAAATTTTGACCCAAAAAAATTTTGAGCCAAAAAAAAGTTCGAAAAATTTTGGGACCAAAAAAATTTTGACCCTAAAAAAAGTTCGAAAAATTTTGGGACCAAAAAAATTTTGACCAAAAAAAAAGTTTGAAAAAATTTTGACCCAAAAAAATTTTGAGCCAAAAAAAAGTTCGAAAAATTTTGGGACCAAAAAAATTTTGACCAAAAAAAAAGTTTGAAAAAATTTTGACCCAAAAAAATTTTGAGCCAAAAAAAAGTTTGAAAAATTTTGGGACCAAAAAAAGTTTGACCCAAAAAAAAGTTCGAAAAATTTTGGGACCAAAAAAATTTTGACACAAAAAAAAGTTCGAAAAATTTTGGGACCAAAAAAATTTTGACCAAAAAAAAGTTTGAAAAAATTTTGACCCAAAAAAATTTTGAGCCAAAAAAAAGTTCGAAAAATTTTGGGACCAAAAAAATTTTGACCCAAAAAAAAGTTCGAAAAAATTTTGGGACCAAAAAAATTTTGACCAAAAAAAAGTTCGAAAAATTTTGGGACCAAAAAAATTTTGAGCCAAAAAAAAGTTCGAAAAATTTTGGGACCAAAAAAATTTTGACCCAAAAAAAAGTGCGAAAAATTTTGGGACTAAAAAAATTTTGAGCCAAAAAAAAGTGTGAAAAATTTTGGAACCAAAAAAACCTTCGAAAAAATTTTGACCAAAAAAAAAGTTTGAAAAATTTTGGGACCAAAAAAAGTTTGAGCCAAAAAAATGTTCGAAAAAATTTTGACCCAAAAAAATTTTGAGCCAAAAAAAAGTTCGAAAAATTTTGGGACCAAAAAAATTTTGACCCTAAAAAAAGTTCGAAAAATTTTGGGACCAAAAAAATTTTGACCAAAAAAAAAGTTTGAAAAAATTTTGACCCAAAAAAATTTTGAGCCAAAAAAAAGTTCGAAAAATTTTGGGACCAAAAAAATTTTGAGCCAAAAAAAAGTTCGAAAAATTTTGGGACCAAAAAAATTTTGACCCAAAAAAAAGTTCGAAAAAATTTTGACCCAAAAAAATTTTGAGCCAAAAAAAAGTTCGAAAAATTTTGGGACCAAAAAAATTTTGACCCAAAAAAAGTTCGAAAAAATTTTGGGACCAAAAAAATTTTGACCCAAAAAAAGTTCGAAAAATTTTTGGACCAAAAAAATTTTGACCCAAAAAAAAGTTCGAAAAAATTTTGACCCAAAAAAATTTTGAGCCAAAAAAAAGTTTGAAAAATTTTGGGACCAAAAAAATTTTGACCCAAAAAAAAGTTAAAAAAATTTTGGGACCAAAAAAATTTTGATCAAAAAAAAGTTCGAAAAATTTTGGGACCAAAAAAATTTTGACCCAAAAAAAAGTTCGAAAAAATTTTGACCCAAAAAAATTTTGAGCCAAAAAAAAGTTCGAAAAATTTTGGGACCAAAAAAATTTTGACCCAAAAAAAAGTTTGAAAAAATTTTGACCCAAAAAAATTTTGAGCCAAACAAAACTTCGAAAAATTTTGGGACCAAAAAAATTTTGACCCAAAAAAAAGTTCGAAAAAATTTGGGACCAAAAAAATTTTGACCCAAAAAAAAGTTTGAAAAATTTTGGGACCAAAAAAATTTTGACCAAAAAAAAGTTCGAAAAATTTTGGGACCAAAAAAATTTTGACCCAAAAAAAAGTTCGAAAAATTTTGGGACCAAAAAAATTTTGACCCAAAAAAAAGTTCGAAAAAATTTTGACCCAAAAAAATTTTGAGCCAAAAAAAAGTTCGAAAAATTTTGGGACCAAAAAAATTTTGAGCCAAAAAAAAGTTCGAAAAATTTTGGGACCAAAAAAATTTTGACCCAAAAAAAAGTTCGAAAAAATTTTGACCCAAAAAAATTTTGAGCCAAAAAAAAGTTCGAAAAATTTTGGGACCAAAAAAATTTTGACCCAAAAAAAGTTCGAAAAATTTTGGGACCAAAAAAATTTTGACCCAAAAAAAAGTTCGAAAAAATTTTGACCCAAAAAAATTTTGAGCCAAAAAAAAGTTTGAAAAATTTTGGGACCAAAAAAATTTTGACCCAAAAAAAAGTTCGAAAAATTTTGGGACCAAAAAAATTTTGACCCAAGAAAAAGTTCGAAAAAATTTTGGGACCAAAAAAATTTTGAGCCAAAAAAAAGTTCGAAAAATTTTGGGACCAAAAAAAGTTTGACCCAAAAAAAAGTGCGAAAAATTTTGGGACTAAAAAAATTTTGAGCCAAAAAAAAGTGTGAAAAATTTTGGAACCAAAAAAACCTTCGAAAAAATTTTGACCAAAAAAAAAGTTTGAAACATTTTGGGACCAAAAAAAGTTTGAGCCAAAAAAATGTTCGAAAAAATTTTGACCCAAAAAAATTTTGAGCCAAAAAAAAGTTCGAAAAATTTTGGGACCAAAAAAATTTTGACCCAAAAAAAAGTTTGAAAAATTTTGGGACCAAAAAAATTTTGACCAAAAAAAAAGTTTGAAAAAATTTTGACCCAAAAAAATTTTGAGCCAAAAAAAAGTTCGAAAAATTTTGGGACCAAAAAAATTTTGACCCAAAAAAAGTTTGAAAAATTTTGGGACCAAAAAAATTTTGAGCCAAAAAAATGTTCGAAAAAATTTTGACCCAAAAAAATTTTGAGCCAAAAAAAAAGTTCGAAAAATTTTGGGACCAAAAAATTTTGACCCAAAAAAAAGTTCGAAAAAATTTTGACCCAAAAAAATTTTGACCCAAAAAAAAGTTCGAAAAAATTTTTAGGACCAAAAATTTTTGAAACAAAAAAAAGTTCGAAAAATTTTGGGACCAAAAAAATTTTGACCCAAAAAAAAGTGCGAAAAATTTTGGGACTAAAAAAATTTTGAGCCAAAAAAAAGTGTGAAAAATTTTGGAACCAAAAAAACCTTCGAAAAAATTTTGACCAAAAAAAAAGTTTGAAAAATTTTGGGACCAAAAAAATTTTGAGCCAAAAAAATGTTCGAAAAAATTTTGACCCAAAAAAATTTTGAGCCAAAAAAAAAGTTCGAAAAATTTTGGGACCAAAAAAATTTTGACCCAAAAAAAAGTTCGAAAAAATTTTGCCCCCAAAAAATTTTGAGCCAAACAAAAGTTCGAAAAATTTTGGGACCAAAAAAATTTTGACCCAAAAAAAAGTTCGAAAAATTTTGGGACCAAAAAAATTTTGACCCAAAAAAAAAGTTCGAAAAATTTTGGGACCGAAAAAATTTTGACCCAAAAAAAAGTTCGAAAATTTTTGGGACCAAAAAAATTTTGACCCAAAAAAAGTTCGAAAAATTTTGGGACCAAAAAAATTTTGACCCAAAAAAAGTTCGAAAAAATTTTGGGACCAAAAAAATTTTGACCCAAAAAAAAGTTCGAAAAATTTTGGGACCAAAAAAATTTTGACCCAAAAAAAAGTTCGAAAAAATTTTGACCCAAAAAAATTTTGAGCCAAAAAAAAGTTTGAAAAATTTTGGGACCAAAAAAATTTTGACCCAAAAAAAAGTTAAAAAAATTTTGGGACCAAAAAAATTTTGACCAAAAAAAAGTTTGAAAAAATTTTGACCCAAATAAATTTTGAGCCAAAAAAAAGTTCGAAAAATTTTGGGACCAAAAAAATTTTGACCCAAAAAAAAGTTTGAAAAATTTTGGGACCAAAAAAATTTGGACCAAAAAAAAGTTCGAAAAATTTTGGGACCAAAAAAATTTTGACCCAAAAAAAAGTTCGAAAAAATTTTGACCCAAAAAAATTTTGAGCCAAAAAAAAGTTTGAAAAATTTTGGAACCAAAAAAACCTTCGAAAAAATTTTGACCAAAAAAAAAGTTTGAAAATTTTTGGGACCAAAAAAAGTTTGAGCCAAAAAAATGTTCGAAAAAATTTTGACCCAAAAAAATTTTGAGCCAAAAAAAAGTTCGAAAAATTTTGGGACCAAAAAAATTTTGACCCTAAAAAAAGTTCGAAAAATTTTGGGACCAAAAAAATTTTGACCAAAAAAAAAGTTTGAAAAAATTTTGACCCAAAAAAATTTTGAGCCAAAAAAAAGTTCGAAAAATTTTGGGACCAAAAAAATTTTGACCAAAAAAAAAGTTTGAAAAAATTTTGACCCAAAAAAATTTTGAGCCAAAAAAAAGTTTGAAAAATTTTGGGACCAAAAAATTTTTGACCCAAAAAAAAGTTAAAAAAATTTTGGGACCAAAAAAATTTTGACCCAAAAAAAGTTCGAAAAAATTTTGGGACCAAAAAAATTTTGACCCAAAAAAAAGTTCGAAAAATTTTGGGACCAAAAAAATTTTGACCCAAAAAAAAGTTCGAAAAAATTTTGACCCAAAAAAATTTTGAGCCAAAAAAAAGTTTGAAAAATTTTGGGACCAAAAAAATTTTGACCCAAAAAAAAGTTAAAAAAATTTTGGGACCAAAAAAATTTTGACCAAAAAAAAGTTTGAAAAAATTTTGACCCAAATAAATTTTGAGCCAAAAAAAAGTTCGAAAAATTTTGGGACCAAAAAAATTTTGACCCAAAAAAAAGTTTGAAAAATTTTGGGACCAAAAAAATTTGGACCAAAAAAAAGTTCGAAAAATTTTGGGACCAAAAAAATTTTGACCCAAAAAAAAGTTCGAAAAAATTTTGACCCAAAAAAATTTTGAGCCAAAAAAAAGTTTGAAAAATTTTGGAACCAAAAAAACCTTCGAAAAAATTTTGACCAAAAAAAAAGTTTGAAAATTTTTGGGACCAAAAAAAGTTTGAGCCAAAAAAATGTTCGAAAAAATTTTGACCCAAAAAAATTTTGAGCCAAAAAAAAGTTCGAAAAATTTTGGGACCAAAAAAATTTTGACCCTAAAAAAAGTTCGAAAAATTTTGGGACCAAAAAAATTTTGACCAAAAAAAAAGTTTGAAAAAATTTTGACCCAAAAAAATTTTGAGCCAAAAAAAAGTTCGAAAAATTTTGGGACCAAAAAAATTTTGACCAAAAAAAAAGTTTGAAAAAATTTTGACCCAAAAAAATTTTGAGCCAAAAAAAAGTTTGAAAAATTTTGGGACCAAAAAATTTTTGACCCAAAAAAAAGTTAAAAAAATTTTGGGACCAAAAAAATTTTGACCAAAAAAAATTTCGAAAAATTTTGGGACCAAAAAAATTTTGACCCAAAAAAAAGTTCGAAAAAATTTTGACCCAAAAAAATTTTGAGCCAAACAAAACTTCGAAAAATTTTGGGACCAAAAAAATTTTGACCCAAAAAAAAGTTCGAAAAAATTTGGGACCAAAAAAATTTTGACCCAAAAAAAAGTTTGAAAAATTTTGGGACCAAAAAAATTTTGACCAAAAAAAAGTTCGAAAAATTTTGGGACCAAAAAAATTTTGACCCAAAAAAAAGTTCGAAAAATTTTGGGACCAAAAAAATTTTGACCCAAAAAAAAGTTCGAAAAAATTTTGACCCAAAAAAATTTTGAGCCAAAAAAAAGTTCGAAAAATTTTGGGACCAAAAAAATTTTGAGCCAAAAAAAAGTTCGAAAAATTTTGGGACCAAAAAAATTTTGACCCAAAAAAAAGTTCGAAAAAATTTTGACCCAAAAAAATTTTGAGCCAAAAAAAAGTTCGAAAAATTTTGGGACCAAAAAAATTTTGACCCAAAAAAAGTTCGAAAAATTTTGGGACCAAAAAAATTTTGACCCAAAAAAAAGTTCGAAAAAATTTTGACCCAAAAAAATTTTGAGCCAAAAAAAAGTTTGAAAAATTTTGGGACCAAAAAAATTTTGACCCAAAAAAAAGTTCGAAAAATTTTGGGACCAAAAAAATTTTGACCCAAAAAAAAGTTCGAAAAAATTTTGGGACCAAAAAAATTTTGAGCCAAAAAAAAGTTCGAAAAATTTTGGGACCAAAAAAAGTTTGACCCAAAAAAAAGTGCGAAAAATTTTGGGACTAAAAAAATTTTGAGCCAAAAAAAAGTGTGAAAAATTTTGGAACCAAAAAAACCTTCGAAAAAATTTTGACCAAAAAAAAAGTTTGAAACATTTTGGGACCAAAAAAAGTTTGAGCCAAAAAAATGTTCGAAAAAATTTTGACCCAAAAAAATTTTGAGCCAAAAAAAAGTTCGAAAAATTTTGGGACCAAAAAAATTTTGACCCAAAAAAAAGTTTGAAAAATTTTGGGACCAAAAAAATTTTGACCAAAAAAAAAGTTTGAAAAAATTTTGACCCAAAAAAATTTTGAGCCAAAAAAAAGTTCGAAAAATTTTGGGACCAAAAAAATTTTGACCCAAAAAAAGTTTGAAAAATTTTGGGACCAAAAAAATTTTGAGCCAAAAAAATGTTCGAAAAAATTTTGACCCAAAAAAATTTTGAGCCAAAAAAAAAGTTCGAAAAATTTTGGGACCAAAAAATTTTGACCCAAAAAAAAGTTCGAAAAAATTTTGACCCAAAAAAATTTTGACCCAAAAAAAAGTTCGAAAAAATTTTTAGGACCAAAAATTTTTGAAACAAAAAAAAGTTCGAAAAATTTTGGGACCAAAAAAATTTTGACCCAAAAAAAAGTGCGAAAAATTTTGGGACTAAAAAAATTTTGAGCCAAAAAAAAGTGTGAAAAATTTTGGAACCAAAAAAACCTTCGAAAAAATTTTGACCAAAAAAAAAGTTTGAAAAATTTTGGGACCAAAAAAATTTTGAGCCAAAAAAATGTTCGAAAAAATTTTGACCCAAAAAAATTTTGAGCCAAAAAAAAAGTTCGAAAAATTTTGGGACCAAAAAAATTTTGACCCAAAAAAAAGTTCGAAAAAATTTTGCCCCCAAAAAATTTTGAGCCAAACAAAAGTTCGAAAAATTTTGGGACCAAAAAAATTTTGACCCAAAAAAAAGTTCGAAAAATTTTGGGACCAAAAAAATTTTGACCCAAAAAAAAAGTTCGAAAAATTTTGGGACCGAAAAAATTTTGACCCAAAAAAAAGTTCGAAAATTTTTGGGACCAAAAAAATTTTGACCCAAAAAAAGTTCGAAAAATTTTGGGACCAAAAAAATTTTGACCCAAAAAAAGTTCGAAAAAATTTTGGGACCAAAAAAATTTTGACCCAAAAAAAAGTTCGAAAAATTTTGGGACCAAAAAAATTTTGACCCAAAAAAAAGTTCGAAAAAATTTTGACCCAAAAAAATTTTGAGCCAAAAAAAAGTTTGAAAAATTTTGGGACCAAAAAAATTTTGACCCAAAAAAAAGTTAAAAAAATTTTGGGACCAAAAAAATTTTGACCAAAAAAAAGTTTGAAAAAATTTTGACCCAAATAAATTTTGAGCCAAAAAAAAGTTCGAAAAATTTTGGGACCAAAAAAATTTTGACCCAAAAAAAAGTTTGAAAAATTTTGGGACCAAAAAAATTTGGACCAAAAAAAAGTTCGAAAAATTTTGGGACCAAAAAAATTTTGACCCAAAAAAAAGTTCGAAAAAATTTTGACCCAAAAAAATTTTGAGCCAAAAAAAAGTTTGAAAAATTTTGGAACCAAAAAAACCTTCGAAAAAATTTTGACCAAAAAAAAAGTTTGAAAATTTTTGGGACCAAAAAAAGTTTGAGCCAAAAAAATGTTCGAAAAAATTTTGACCCAAAAGAATTTTGAGCCAAAAAAAAGTTCGAAAAATTTTGGGACCAAAAAAATTTTGACCCTAAAAAAAGTTCGAAAAATTTTGGGACCAAAAAAATTTTGACCAAAAAAAAAGTTTGAAAAAATTTTGACCCAAAAAAATTTTGAGCCAAAAAAAAGTTCGAAAAATTTTGGGACCAAAAAAATTTTGACCAAAAAAAAAGTTTGAAAAAATTTTGACCCAAAAAAATTTTGAGCCAAAAAAAAGTTTGAAAAATTTTGGGACCAAAAAATTTTTGACCCAAAAAAAAGTTAAAAAAATTTTGGGACCAAAAAAATTTTGACCCAAAAAAAGTTCGAAAAAATTTTGGGACCAAAAAAATTTTGACCCAAAAAAAAGTTCGAAAAATTTTGGGACCAAAAAAATTTTGACCCAAAAAAAAGTTCGAAAAAATTTTGACCCAAAAAAATTTTGAGCCAAAAAAAAGTTTGAAAAATTTTGGGACCAAAAAAATTTTGACCCAAAAAAAAGTTAAAAAAATTTTGGGACCAAAAAAATTTTGACCAAAAAAAAGTTTGAAAAAATTTTGACCCAAATAAATTTTGAGCCAAAAAAAAGTTCGAAAAATTTTGGGACCAAAAAAATTTTGACCCAAAAAAAAGTTTGAAAAATTTTGGGACCAAAAAAATTTGGACCAAAAAAAAGTTCGAAAAATTTTGGGACCAAAAAAATTTTGACCCAAAAAAAAGTTCGAAAAAATTTTGACCCAAAAAAATTTTGAGCCAAAAAAAAGTTTGAAAAATTTTGGAACCAAAAAAACCTTCGAAAAAATTTTGACCAAAAAAAAAGTTTGAAAATTTTTGGGACCAAAAAAAGTTTGAGCCAAAAAAATGTTCGAAAAAATTTTGACCCAAAAAAATTTTGAGCCAAAAAAAAGTTCGAAAAATTTTGGGACCAAAAAAATTTTGACCCTAAAAAAAGTTCGAAAAATTTTGGGACCAAAAAAATTTTGACCAAAAAAAAAGTTTGAAAAAATTTTGACCCAAAAAAATTTTGAGCCAAAAAAAAGTTCGAAAAATTTTGGGACCAAAAAAATTTTGACCAAAAAAAAAGTTTGAAAAAATTTTGACCCAAAAAAATTTTGAGCCAAAAAAAAGTTTGAAAAATTTTGGGACCAAAAAATTTTTGACCCAAAAAAAAGTTAAAAAAATTTTGGGACCAAAAAAATTTTGACCAAAAAAAATTTCGAAAAATTTTGGGACCAAAAAAATTTTGACCCAAAAAAAAGTTCGAAAAAATTTTGACCCAAAAAAATTTTGAGCCAAAAAAAAGGTCGAAAAATTTTGGGACCAAAAAAATTTTGACCCAAAAAAAAGTTTGAAAAAATTTTGACCCAAAAAAATTTTGAGCCAAACAAAAGTTCGAAAAATTTTGGGACCAAAAAAATTTTGACCAAAAAAAAAGTTTGAAAAATTTTGGGACCAAAAAAATTTTGAGCCAAAAAAATGTTCGAAAAAATTTTGACCCAAAAAAATTTTGAGCCAAAAAAAAGTTCGAAAAATTTTGGGACCAAAAAAATTTTGACCCTAAAAAAAGTTCGAAAAATTTTGGGACCAAAAAAATTTTGACCAAAAAAAAAGTTTGAAAAAATTTTGACCAAAAAAATTTTGAGCCAAAAAAAAGTTCGAAAAATTTTGGGACCAAAAAAATTTTGAGCCAAAAAAAAGTTCGAAAAATTTTGGGACCAAAAAAATTTTGACCCAAAAAAAAGTTCGAAAAAATTTTGATCCAAAAAAATTTTGACCCAAAAAAAAGTTCGAAAAATTTTGGGACCAAAAAAATTTTGACCCAAAAAAAAGTTTGAAAAAATTTTGACCCAAAAAAATTTTGAGCCAAACAAAAGTTCGAAAAATTTTGGGACCAAAAAAAGTTTGACCCAAAAAAAAGTTCGAAAAATTTTGGGAACAAAAAAATTTTGACCCAAAAAAAAGTTCGAAAAATTTTGGGACCAAAAAAATTTTGACCAAAAAAAAAGTTTGAAAAAATTTTGACCCAAAAAAATTTTGAGCCAAAAAAAAGTTCGAAAAATTTTGGGACCAAAAAAATTTTGACCCAAAAAAAAGTTTGAAAAATTTTGGGACCAAAAAAATTTTGAGCCAAAAAAATGTTCGAAAACATTTTGACCCAAAAAAATTTTGAGCCAAAAAAAAAGTTCGAAAAATTTTGGGACCAAAAAAATTTTGACCCAAAAAAAAGTTCGAAAAAATTTTGACCCAAAAAAATTTTGACCCAAAAAAAAGTTCGAAAAAATTTTTAGGACCAAAAAAATTTTGAGCAAAAAAAAGTTCGAAAAATTTTGGGACCAAAAAAATTTTGACCCAAAAAAAAGTGCGAAAAATTTTGGGACTAAAAAAATTTTGAGCCAAAAAAAAGTGTGAAAAATTTTGGAACCAAAAAAACCTTCGAAAAAATTTTGACCAAAAAAAAAGTTTGAAAAATTTTGGGACCAAAAAAATTTTGACCCAAAAAAAAGTTCGAAAAATTTTGGGACCAAAAAAATTTTGACCCAAAAAAAAGTTCGAAAAAATTTTGGGACCAAAAAAATTTTGAGCCAAAAAAAAGTTCGAAAAATTTTGGGACCAAAAAAAGTTTGACCCAAAAAAAAGTGCGAAAAATTTTGGGACTAAAAAAATTTTGAGCCAAAAAAAAGTGTGAAAAATTTTGGAACCAAAAAAACCTTCGAAAAAATTTTGACCAAAAAAAAAGTTTGAAAAATTTTGGGACCAAAAAAATTTTGAGCCAAAAAAATGTTCGAAAAAATTTTGACCCAAAAAAATTTTGAGCCAAAAAAAAGTTTGAAAAATTTTGGGACCAAAAAAATTTTGACCCAAAAAAAAGTTAAAAAAATTTTGGGACCAAAAAAATTTTGAGCCAAAAAAAAGTTCGAAAAATTTTGGGACCAAAAAAATTTTGACCAAAAAAAAAGTTTGAAAAAATTTTGACCCAAAAAAATTTTGAGCCAAAAAAAAGTTTGAAAAATTTTGGGACCAAAAAATTTTTGACCCAAAAAAAAGTTAAAAAAATTTTGGGACCAAAAAAATTTTGACCCAAAAAAAGTTCGAAAAAATTTTGGGACCAAAAAAATTTTGACCCAAAAAAAAGTTCGAAAAATTTTGGGACCAAAAAAATTTTGACCCAAAAAAAAGTTCGAAAAAATTTTGACCCAAAAAAATTTTGAGCCAAAAAAAAGTTTGAAAAATTTTGGGACCAAAAAAATTTTGACCCAAAAAAAAGTTAAAAAAATTTTGGGACCAAAAAAATTTTGACCAAAAAAAAGTTTGAAAAAATTTTGACCCAAATAAATTTTGAGCCAAAAAAAAGTTCGAAAAATTTTGGGACCAAAAAAATTTTGACCCAAAAAAAAGTTTGAAAAATTTTGGGACCAAAAAAATTTGGACCAAAAAAAAGTTCGAAAAATTTTGGGACCAAAAAAATTTTGACCCAAAAAAAAGTTCGAAAAAATTTTGACCCAAAAAAATTTTGAGCCAAAAAAAAGTTTGAAAAATTTTGGAACCAAAAAAACCTTCGAAAAAATTTTGACCAAAAAAAAAGTTTGAAAATTTTTGGGACCAAAAAAAGTTTGAGCCAAAAAAATGTTCGAAAAAATTTTGACCCAAAAAAATTTTGAGCCAAAAAAAAGTTCGAAAAATTTTGGGACCAAAAAAATTTTGACCCTAAAAAAAGTTCGAAAAATTTTGGGACCAAAAAAATTTTGACCAAAAAAAAAGTTTGAAAAAATTTTGACCCAAAAAAATTTTGAGCCAAAAAAAAGTTCGAAAAATTTTGGGACCAAAAAAATTTTGACCAAAAAAAAAGTTTGAAAAAATTTTGACCCAAAAAAATTTTGAGCCAAAAAAAAGTTTGAAAAATTTTGGGACCAAAAAATTTTTGACCCAAAAAAAAGTTAAAAAAATTTTGGGACCAAAAAAATTTTGACCAAAAAAAATTTCGAAAAATTTTGGGACCAAAAAAATTTTGACCCAAAAAAAAGTTCGAAAAAATTTTGACCCAAAAAAATTTTGAGCCAAAAAAAAGGTCGAAAAATTTTGGGACCAAAAAAATTTTGACCCAAAAAAAAGTTTGAAAAAATTTTGACCCAAAAAAATTTTGAGCCAAACAAAAGTTCGAAAAATTTTGGGACCAAAAAAATTTTGACCAAAAAAAAAGTTTGAAAAATTTTGGGACCAAAAAAATTTTGAGCCAAAAAAATGTTCGAAAAAATTTTGACCCAAAAAAATTTTGAGCCAAAAAAAAGTTCGAAAAATTTTGGGACCAAAAAAATTTTGACCCTAAAAAAAGTTCGAAAAATTTTGGGACCAAAAAAATTTTGACCAAAAAAAAAGTTTGAAAAAATTTTGACCAAAAAAATTTTGAGCCAAAAAAAAGTTCGAAAAATTTTGGGACCAAAAAAATTTTGAGCCAAAAAAAAGTTCGAAAAATTTTGGGACCAAAAAAATTTTGACCCAAAAAAAAGTTCGAAAAAATTTTGATCCAAAAAAATTTTGACCCAAAAAAAAGTTCGAAAAATTTTGGGACCAAAAAAATTTTGACCCAAAAAAAAGTTTGAAAAAATTTTGACCCAAAAAAATTTTGAGCCAAACAAAAGTTCGAAAAATTTTGGGACCAAAAAAAGTTTGACCCAAAAAAAAGTTCGAAAAATTTTGGGAACAAAAAAATTTTGACCCAAAAAAAAGTTCGAAAAATTTTGGGACCAAAAAAATTTTGACCAAAAAAAAAGTTTGAAAAAATTTTGACCCAAAAAAATTTTGAGCCAAAAAAAAGTTCGAAAAATTTTGGGACCAAAAAAATTTTGACCCAAAAAAAAGTTTGAAAAATTTTGGGACCAAAAAAATTTTGAGCCAAAAAAATGTTCGAAAACATTTTGACCCAAAAAAATTTTGAGCCAAAAAAAAAGTTCGAAAAATTTTGGGACCAAAAAAATTTTGACCCAAAAAAAAGTTCGAAAAAATTTTGACCCAAAAAAATTTTGACCCAAAAAAAAGTTCGAAAAAATTTTTAGGACCAAAAAAATTTTGAGCAAAAAAAAGTTCGAAAAATTTTGGGACCAAAAAAATTTTGACCCAAAAAAAAGTGCGAAAAATTTTGGGACTAAAAAAATTTTGAGCCAAAAAAAAGTGTGAAAAATTTTGGAACCAAAAAAACCTTCGAAAAAATTTTGACCAAAAAAAAAGTTTGAAAAATTTTGGGACCAAAAAAATTTTGACCCAAAAAAAAGTTCGAAAAATTTTGGGACCAAAAAAATTTTGACCCAAAAAAAAGTTCGAAAAAATTTTGGGACCAAAAAAATTTTGAGCCAAAAAAAAGTTCGAAAAATTTTGGGACCAAAAAAAGTTTGACCCAAAAAAAAGTGCGAAAAATTTTGGGACTAAAAAAATTTTGAGCCAAAAAAAAGTGTGAAAAATTTTGGAACCAAAAAAACCTTCGAAAAAATTTTGACCAAAAAAAAAGTTTGAAAAATTTTGGGACCAAAAAAATTTTGAGCCAAAAAAATGTTCGAAAAAATTTTGACCCAAAAAAATTTTGAGCCAAAAAAAAGTTTGAAAAATTTTGGGACCAAAAAAATTTTGACCCAAAAAAAAGTTAAAAAAATTTTGGGACCAAAAAAATTTTGACCAAAAAAAAGTTTGAAAAAATTTTGACCCAAAAAAAATTTGACCCAAAAAAAAGTTTGAAAAATTTTGGGACCAAAAAAATTTGGACCAAAAAAAAGTTTGAAAAATTTTGGGACCAAAAAAAGTTTGACCCAAAAAAAGTGCGAAAAATTTTGGGACTAAAAAAATTTTGAGCCAAAAAAAAGTGTGAAAAATTTTGGTACCAAAAAAACCTTCGAAAAAATTTTGACCAAAAAAAATTTTGAGCCAAAAAAAAGTTCGAAAAATTTTGGGACCAAAAAAATTTTGACCAAAAAAAAAGTTTTGACCCAAAAAAATTTTGAGCCAAAAAAAAGTTCGAAAAATTTTGGGACCAAAAAAATTTTGACCAAAAAAAAAGTTTGAAAAAATTTTGACCCAAAAAAATTTTGAGCCAAAAAAAAGTTTGAAAAATTTTGGGACCAAAAAAATTTTGACCCAAAAAAAAGTTAAAAAAATTTTGGGACCAAAAAAATTTTGACCAAAAAAAAGTTCGAAAAATTTTGGGACCAAAAAAATTTTGACCCAAAAAAAAGTTCGAAAAAATTTTGACCCAAAAAAATTTTGAGCCAAAAAAAAGTTCGAAAAATTTTGGGACCAAAAAAATTTTGACCAAAAAAAAGTTTGAAAAAATTTGGGACCAAAAAAATTTTGACCCAAAAAAAAGTTAAAAAAATTTTGGGACCAAAAAAATTTTGACCAAAAAAAAGTTTGAAAAAATTTTGACCCAAATAAATTTTGAGCCAAAAAAAAGTTCGAAAAATTTTGGGACCAAAAAAATTTTGACCCAAAAAAAAGTTTGAAAAATTTTGGGACCAAAAAAATTTTGACCAAAAAAAAGTTCGAAAAATTTTGGGACCAAAAAAATTTTGACCCAAAAAAAAGTTCGAAAAAATTTTGGGACCAAAAAAATTTTGAGCCAAAAAAAAGTTCGAAAAATTTTGGGACCAAAAAAAGTTTAACCCAAAAAAAAGTTCGAAAAAATTTTGGGACCAAAAAAATTTTGAGCCAAAAAAAAGTTCGAAAAATTTTGGGACCAAAAAAAGTTTAACCCAAAAAAAAGTGCGAAAAATTTTGGGACTAAAAAAATTTTGACCAAAAAAAAAGTTTGAAAAATTTTGGGACCAAAAAAAGTTTGAGCCAAAAAAATGTTCGAAAAAATTTTGACCCAAAAAAATTTTGAGCCAAAAAAAAGTTCGAAAAATTTTGGGACCAAAAAAATTTTGACCCTAAAAAAAGTTCGAAAAATTTTGGGACCAAAAAAATTTTGACCAAAAAAAAAGTTTGAAAAAATTTTGACCCAAAAAAATTTTGAGCCAAAAAAAAGTTAAAAAAATTTTGGGACCAAAAAAAATTTGACCAAAAAAAATTTCGAAAAATTTTGGGACCAAAAAAATTTTGACCCAAAAAAAAGTTCGAAAAATTTTGGGACCAAAAAAATTTTGACCCAAAAAAAAGTTCGAAAAAATTTTGGGACCAAAAAAATTTTGAGCCAAAAAAAAGTTCGAAAAATTTTGGGACCAAAAAAAGTTTAACCCAAAAAAAAGTTCGAAAAAATTTTGGGACCAAAAAAATTTTGAGCCAAAAAAAAGTTCGAAAAATTTTGGGACCAAAAAAAGTTTAACCCAAAAAAAAGTGCGAAAAATTTTGGGACTAAAAAAATTTTGACCAAAAAAAAAGTTTGAAAAATTTTGGGACCAAAAAAAGTTTGAGCCAAAAAAATGTTCGAAAAAATTTTGACCCAAAAAAATTTTGAGCCAAAAAAAAGTTAGAAAAATTTTGGGACCAAAAAAATTTTGACCCAAAAAAAAGTTCGAAAAATTTTGGGACCAAAAAAATTTTGACCAAAAAAAATTTCGAAAAATTTTGGGACCAAAAAAATTTTGACCCAAAAAAAAGTTCGAAAAAATTTTGACCCAAAAAAATTTTGAGCCAAAAAAAAGTTCGAAAAATTTTGGGACCAAAAAAATTTTGAGCCAAAAAAAAGTTTGAAAAAATTTTGACCCAAAAAAATTTTGAGCCAAACAAAAGTTCGAAAAATTTTGGGACCAAAAAAATTTTGACCAAAAAAAAAGTTTGAAAAATTTTGGGACCAAAAAAATTTTGAGCCAAAAAAATGTTCGAAAAAATTTTGACCCAAAAAAATTTTGAGCCAAAAAAAAGTTCGAAAAATTTTGGGACCAAAAAAATTTTGACCCTAAAAAAAGTTAGAAAAATTTTGGGACCAAAAAAATTTTGACCAAAAAAAAAGTTTGAAAAAATTTTGACCCAAAAAAATTTTGAGCCAAAAAAAAGTTCGAAAAATTTTGGGACCAAAAAAATTTTGAGCCAAAAAAAAGTGTGAAAAATTTTGGAACCAAAAAAACCTTCGAAAAAATTTTGACCAAAAAAAAAGTTTGAAAAATTTTGGGACCAAAAAAAGTTTGAGCCAAAAAAATGTTCGAAAAAATTTTGACCCAAAAAAATTTTGAGCCAAAAAAAAGTTCGAAAAATTTTGGGACCAAAAAAATTTTGACCCTAAAAAAAGTTCGAAAAATTTTGGGACCAAAAAAATTTTGACCAAAAAAAAAGTTTGAAAAAATTTTGACCCAAAAAAATTTTGACCCAAAAAAAAGTTAAAAAAATTTTGGGACCAAAAAAATTTTGACCAAAAAAAATTTCGAAAAATTTTGGGACCAAAAAAATTTTGACCCAAAAAAAAGTTCGAAAAAATTTTGAGCCAAAAAAAAGTTCGAAAAATTTTGGGACCAAAAAAATTTTGAGCCAAAAAAAAGTTTGAAAAAATTTTGACCCAAAAAAATTTTGAGCCAAACAAAAGTTCGAAAAATTTTGGGACCAAAAAAATTTTGACCAAAAAAAAAGTTTGAAAAATTTTGGGACCAAAAACATTTTGAGCCAAAAAAATGTTCGAAAAAATTTTGACCCAAAAAAATTTTGAGCCAAAAAAAAGTTCGAAAAATTTTGGGACCAAAAAAATTTTGACCCTAAAAAAAGTTAGAAAAATTTTGGGACCAAAAAAATTTTGACCAAAAAAAAAGTTTGAAAAAATTTTGACCCAAAAAAATTTTGAGCCAAAAAAAAGTTCGAAAAATTTTGGGACCAAAAAAATTTTGAGCCAAAAAAAAGTTCGAAAAATTTTGGGACCAAAAAAATTTTGACCCAAAAAAAAGTTCGAAAAAATTTTGACCCAAAAAAATTTTGACCCAAAAAAAAGTTCGAAAAATTTTGGGACCAAAAAAATTTTGACCCAAAAAAAAAGTTTGAAAAAATTTTGACCCAAAAAAATTTTGAGCCAAACAAAAGTTCGAAAAATTTTGGGACCAAAAAAAGTTTGACCCAAAAAAAAGTTCGAAAAATTTTGGGACCAAAAAAATTTTGACACAAAAAAAAGTTCGAAAAATTTTGGGACCAAAAAAATTTTGACCAAAAAAAAGTTTGAAAAAATTTTGACCCAAAAAAATTTTGAGCCAAACAAAAGTTCGAAAAATTTTGGGACCAAAAAAAGTTTGACCCAAAAAAAAGTTCGAAAAATTTTGGGACCAAAAAAATTTTGACACAAAAAAAAGTTCGAAAAATTTTGGGACCAAAAAAATTTTGACCAAAAAAAAGTTTGAAAAAATTTTGACCCAAAAAAATTTTGAGCCAAAAAAAAGTTCGAAAAATTTTGGGACCAAAAAAATTTTGACCCAAAAAAAAGTTCGAAAAAATTTTGGGACCAAAAAAATTTTGACCAAAAAAAAGTTCGAAAAATTTTGGGACCAAAAAAATTTTGACCCAAAAAAAAGTTCGAAAAAATTTTGGGACCAAAAAAATTTTGAGCCAAAAAAAAGTTCGAAAAATTTTGGGACCAAAAAAATTTTGACCCAAAAAAAAGTGCGAAAAATTTTGGGACTAAAAAAATTTTGAGCCAAAAAAAAGTGTGAAAAATTTTGGAACCAAAAAAACCTTCGAAAAAATTTTGACCAAAAAAAAAGTTTGAAAAATTTTGGGACCAAAAAAAGTTTGAGCCAAAAAAATGTTCGAAAAAATTTTGACCCAAAAAAATTTTGAGCCAAAAAAAAGTTCGAAAAATTTTGGGACCAAAAAAATTTTGACCCTAAAAAAAGTTCGAAAAATTTTGGGACCAAAAAAATTTTGACCAAAAAAAAAGTTTGAAAAAATTTTGACCCAAAAAAATTTTGAGCCAAAAAAAAGTTCGAAAAATTTTGGGACCAAAAAAATTTTGAGCCAAAAAAAAGTTCGAAAAATTTTGGGACCAAAAAAATTTTGACCCAAAAAAAAGTTCGAAAAAATTTTGACCCAAAAAAATTTTGAGCCAAAAAAAAGTTTGAAAAATTTTGGGACCAAAAAAATTTTGACCCAAAAAAAGTTCGAAAAAATTTTGGGACCAAAAAAATTTTGACCCAAAAAAAGTTCGAAAAATTTTGGGACCAAAAAAATTTTGACCCAAAAAAAAGTTCGAAAAAATTTTGACCCAAAAAAATTTTGAGCCAAAAAAAAGTTTGAAAAATTTTGGGACCAAAAAAATTTTGACCCAAAAAAAAGTTAAAAAAATTTTGGGACCAAAAAAATTTTGATCAAAAAAAAGTTCGAAAAATTTTGGGACCAAAAAAATTTTGACCCAAAAAAAAGTTCGAAAAAATTTTGACCCAAAAAAATTTTGAGCCAAAAAAAAGTTCGAAAAATTTTGGGACCAAAAAAATTTTGACCCAAAAAAAAGTTTGAAAAAATTTTGACCCAAAAAAATTTTGAGCCAAACAAAACTTCGAAAAATTTTGGGACCAAAAAAATTTTGACCCAAAAAAAAGTTCGAAAAAATTTGGGACCAAAAAAATTTTGACCCAAAAAAAAGTTTGAAAAATTTTGGGACCAAAAAAATTTTGACCAAAAAAAAGTTCGAAAAATTTTGGGACCAAAAAAATTTTGACCCAAAAAAAAGTTCGAAAAATTTTGGGACCAAAAAAATTTTGACCCAAAAAAAAGTTCGAAAAATTTTGGGACCAAAAAAATTTTGAGCCAAAAAAAAGTTCGAAAAATTTTGGGACCAAAAAAATTTTGACCCAAAAAAAAGTTCGAAAAAATTTTGACCCAAAAAAATTTTGAGCCAAAAAAAAGTTCGAAAAATTTTGGGACCAAAAAAATTTTGACCCAAAAAAAGTTCGAAAAAATTTTGGGACCAAAAAAATTTTGACCCAAAAAAAGTTCGAAAAATTTTGGGACCAAAAAAATTTTGACCCAAAAAAAAGTTCGAAAAAATTTTGACCCAAAAAAATTTTGAGCCAAAAAAAAGTTTGAAAAATTTTGGGACCAAAAAAATTTTGACCCAAAAAAAAGTTAAAAAAATTTTGGGACCAAAAAAATTTTGACCAAAAAAAAGTTCGAAAAATTTTGGGACCAAAAAAATTTTGACCCAAAAAAAAGTTCGAAAAAATTTTGACCTAAAAAAATTTTGAGCCAAAAAAAAGTTCGAAAAATTTTGGGACCAAAAAAATTTTGACCCAAAAAAAAGTTTGAAAAAATTTTGACCCAAAAAAATTTTGAGCCAAACAAAACTTCGAAAAATTTTGGGACCAAAAAAATTTTGACCCAAAAAAAAGTTCGAAAAAATTTGGGACCAAAAAAATTTTGACCCAAAAAAAAGTTTGAAAAATTTTGGGACCAAAAAAATTTTGACCAAAAAAAAGTTCGAAAAATTTTGGGACCAAAAAAATTTTGACCCAAAAAAAAGTTCGAAAAATTTTGGGACCAAAAAAATTTTGACCCAAAAAAAAGTTCGAAAAAATTTTGACCCAAAAAAATTTTGAGCCAAAAAAAAGTTCGAAAAATTTTGGGACCAAAAAAATTTTGAGCCAAAAAAAAGTTCGAAAAATTTTGGGACCAAAAAAATTTTGACCCAAAAAAAAGTTCGAAAAAATTTTGACCCAAAAAAATTTTGAGCCAAAAAAAAGTTCGAAAAATTTTGGGACCAAAAAAATTTTGACCCAAAAAAAGTTCGAAAAATTTTGGGACCAAAAAAATTTTGACCCAAAAAAAAGTTCGAAAAAATTTTGACCCAAAAAAATTTTGAGCCAAAAAAAAGTTTGAAAAATTTTGGGACCAAAAAAATTTTGACCCAAAAAAAAGTTAAAAAAATTTTGGGACCCAAAAAATTTTGACCAAAAAATGTTCGAAAAATTTTGGGACCAAAAAAATTTTGACCCAAAAAAAAGTTCGAAAAAATTTTGACCCAAAAAAATTTTGAGCCAAAAAAAAGTTCGAAAAATTTTGGGACCAAAAAAATTTTGACCCAAAAAAAAGTTTGAAAAAATTTTGACCCAAAAAAATTTTGAGCCAAACAAAACTTCGAAAAACTTTGGGACCAAAAAAATTTTGACCCAAAAAAAAGTTCGAAAAAATTTGGGACCAAAAAAATTTTGACCCAAAAAAAAGTTTGAAAAATTTTGGGACCAAAAAAATTTTGACCCAAAAAAAAGTTTGAAAAATTTTGGGACCAAAAAAATTTTGACCCAAAAAAAAGTTTGAAAAATTTTGGGACCAAAAAAATTTTGACCAAAAAAAAGTTCGAAAAATTTTGGGACCAAAAAAATTTTGACCCAAAAAAAAGTTCGAAAAAATTTTGGGACCAAAAAAATTTTGAGCCAAAAAAAAGTTCGAAAAATTTTGGGACCAAAAAAAGTTTAACCCAAAAAAAAGTTCGAAAAAATTTTGGGACCAAAAAAATTTTGAGCCAAAAAAAAGTTCGAAAAATTTTGGGACCAAAAAAAGTTTAACCCAAAAAAAAGTTCGAAAAAATTTGGGACCAAAAAAATTTTGACCCAAAAAAAAGTTTGAAAAATTTTGGGACCAAAAAAATTTTGACCAAAAAAAAGTTCGAAAAATTTTGGGACCAAAAAAATTTTGACCCAAAAAAAAGTTCGAAAAATTTTGGGACCAAAAAAATTTTGACCCAAAAAAAAGTTCGAAAAAATTTTGACCCAAAAAAATTTTGAGCCAAAAAAAAGTTCGAAAAATTTTGGGACCAAAAAAATTTTGAGCCAAAAAAAAGTTCGAAAAATTTTGGGACCAAAAAAATTTTGACCCAAAAAAAAGTTCGAAAAAATTTTGACCCAAAAAAATTTTGAGCCAAAAAAAAGTTCGAAAAATTTTGGGACCAAAAAAATTTTGACCCAAAAAAAGTTCGAAAAATTTTGGGACCAAAAAAATTTTGACCCAAAAAAAAGTTCGAAAAAATTTTGACCCAAAAAAATTTTGAGCCAAAAAAAAGTTTGAAAAATTTTGGGACCAAAAAAATTTTGACCCAAAAAAAAGTTAAAAAAATTTTGGGACCAAAAAAATTTTGACCAAAAAAAGTTCGAAAAATTTTGGGACCAAAAAAATTTTGACCCAAAAAAAAGTTCGAAAAAATTTTGACCCAAAAAAATTTTGAGCCAAAAAAAAGTTCGAAAAATTTTGGGACCAAAAAAATTTTGACCCAAAAATAAGTTTGAAAAAATTTTGACCCAAAAAAATTTTGAGCCAAACAAAACTTCGAAAAACTTTGGGACCAAAAAAATTTTGACCCAAAAAAAAGTTCGAAAAAATTTGGGACCAAAAAAATTTTGACCCAAAAAAAAGTTTGAAAAATTTTGGGACCAAAAAAATTTTGACCAAAAAAAAGTTCGAAAAATTTTGGGACCAAAAAAATTTTGACCCAAAAAAAAGTTCGAAAAAATTTTGGGACAAAAAAAATTTTGAGCCAAAAAAAAGTTCGAAAAAATTTTGACCCAAAAAAATTTTGAGCCAAAAAAAAGTTTGAAAAATTTTGGGACCAAAAAAATTTTGACCCAAAAAAAAGTTTGAAAAATTTTGGGACCAAAAAAATTTTGACCAAAAAAAAGTTCGAAAAATTTTGGGACCAAAAAAATTTTGACCCAAAAAAAAGTTCGAAAAAATTTTGGGACCAAAAAAATTTTGAGCCAAAAAAAAGTTCGAAAAATTTTGGGACCAAAAAAAGTTTAACCCAAAAAAAAGTTCGAAAAAATTTTGGGACCAAAAAAATTTTGAGCCAAAAAAAAGTTCGAAAAATTTTGGGACCAAAAAAAGTTTAACCCAAAAAAAAGTGCGAAAAATTTTGGGACTAAAAAAATTTTGAACAAAAAAAAAGTTTGAAAAATTTTGGGACCAAAAAAAGTTTGAGCCAAAAAAATGTTCGAAAAAATTTTGACCCAAAAAAATTTTGAGCCAAAAAAAAGTTCGAAAAATTTTGGGACCAAAAAAATTTTGACCCTAAAAAAAGTTCGAAAAATTTTGGGACCAAAAAAATTTTGACCAAAAAAAAAGTTTGAAAAAATTTTGACCTAAAAAAATTTTGAGCCAAAAAAAAGTTAAAAAAATTTTGGGACCAAAAAAATTTTGACCAAAAAAAATTTCGAAAAATTTTGGGACCAAAAAAATTTTGACCCAAAAAAAAGTTCGAAAAATTTTGGGACCAAAAAAATTTTGACCCAAAAAAAAGTTCGAAAAAATTTTGGGACCAAAAAAATTTTGAGCCAAAAAAAAGTTCGAAAAATTTTGGGACCAAAAAAAGTTTAACCCAAAAAAAAGTTCGAAAAAATTTTGGGACCAAAAAAATTTTGAGCCAAAAAAAAGTTCGAAAAATTTTGGGACCAAAAAAAGTTTAACCCAAAAAAAAGTGCGAAAAATTTTGGGACTAAAAAAATTTTGACCAAAAAAAAAGTTTGAAAAATTTTGGGACCAAAAAAAGTTTGAGCCAAAAAAATGTTCGAAAAAATTTTGACCCAAAAAAATTTTGAGCCAAAAAAAAGTTAGAAAAATTTTGGGACCAAAAAAATTTTGACCCAAAAAAAAGTTCGAAAAATTTTGGGACCAAAAAAATTTTGACCAAAAAAAAAGTTTGAAAAAATTTTGACCCAAAAAAATTTTGAGCCAAAAAAAAGTTAAAAAAATTTTGGGACCAAAAAAATTTTGACCAAAAAAAATTTCGAAAAATTTTGGGACCAAAAAAATTTTGACCCAAAAAAAAGTTCGAAAAAATTTTGACCCAAAAAAATTTTGAGCCAAAAAAAAGTTCGAAAAATTTTGGGACCAAAAAAATTTTGAGCCAAAAAAAAGTTTGAAAAAATTTTGACCCAAAAAAATTTTGAGCCAAACAAAAGTTCGAAAAATTTTGGGACCAAAAAAATTTTGACCAAAAAAAAAGTTTGAAAAACTTTGGGACCAAAAAAATTTTGAGCCAAAAAAATGTTCGAAAAAATTTTGACCCAAAAAAATTTTGAGCCAAAAAAAAGTTCGAAAAATTTTGGGACCAAAAAAATTTTGACCCTAAAAAAAGTTAGAAAAATTTTGGGACCAAAAATATTTTGACCAAAAAAAAAGTTTGAAAAAATTTTGACCCAAAAAAATTTTGAGCCAAAAAAAAGTTTGAAAAATTTTGGGACCAAAAAAATTTTGACCCAAAAAAAAGTTTGAAAAATTTTGGGACCAAAAAAATTTTGACCAAAAAAAAGTTCGAAAAATTTTGGGACCAAAAAAATTTTGACCCAAAAAAAAGTTCGAAAAAATTTTGGGACCAAAAAAATTTTGAGCCAAAAAAAAGTTCGAAAAATTTTGGGACCAAAAAAAGTTTAACCCAAAAAAAAGTTCGAAAAAATTTTGGGACCAAAAAAATTTTGAGCCAAAAAAAAGTTCGAAAAATTTTGGGACCAAAAAAAGTTTAACCCAAAAAAAAGTGCGAAAAATTTTGGGACTAAAAAAATTTTGAACAAAAAAAAAGTTTGAAAAATTTTGGGACCAAAAAAAGTTTGAGCCAAAAAAATGTTCGAAAAAATTTTGACCCAAAAAAATTTTGAGCCAAAAAAAAGTTCGAAAAATTTTGGGACCAAAAAAATTTTGACCCTAAAAAAAGTTCGAAAAATTTTGGGACCAAAAAAATTTTGACCAAAAAAAAAGTTTGAAAAAATTTTGACCTAAAAAAATTTTGAGCCAAAAAAAAGTTAAAAAAATTTTGGGACCAAAAAAATTTTGACCAAAAAAAATTTCGAAAAATTTTGGGACCAAAAAAATTTTGACCCAAAAAAAAGTTCGAAAAATTTTGGGACCAAAAAAATTTTGACCCAAAAAAAAGTTCGAAAAAATTTTGGGACCAAAAAAATTTTGAGCCAAAAAAAAGTTCGAAAAATTTTGGGACCAAAAAAAGTTTAACCCAAAAAAAAGTTCGAAAAAATTTTGGGACCAAAAAAATTTTGAGCCAAAAAAAAGTTCGAAAAATTTTGGGACCAAAAAAAGTTTAACCCAAAAAAAAGTGCGAAAAATTTTGGGACTAAAAAAATTTTGACCAAAAAAAAAGTTTGAAAAATTTTGGGACCAAAAAAAGTTTGAGCCAAAAAAATGTTCGAAAAAATTTTGACCCAAAAAAATTTTGAGCCAAAAAAAAGTTAGAAAAATTTTGGGACCAAAAAAATTTTGACCCAAAAAAAAGTTCGAAAAATTTTGGGACCAAAAAAATTTTGACCAAAAAAAAAGTTTGAAAAAATTTTGACCCAAAAAAATTTTGAGCCAAAAAAAAGTTAAAAAAATTTTGGGACCAAAAAAATTTTGACCAAAAAAAATTTCGAAAAATTTTGGGACCAAAAAAATTTTGACCCAAAAAAAAGTTCGAAAAAATTTTGACCCAAAAAAATTTTGAGCCAAAAAAAAGTTCGAAAAATTTTGGGACCAAAAAAATTTTGAGCCAAAAAAAAGTTTGAAAAAATTTTGACCCAAAAAAATTTTGAGCCAAACAAAAGTTCGAAAAATTTTGGGACCAAAAAAATTTTGACCAAAAAAAAAGTTTGAAAAATTTTGGGACCAAAAAAATTTTGAGCCAAAAAAATGTTCGAAAAAATTTTGACCCAAAAAAATTTTGAGCCAAAAAAAAGTTCGAAAAATTTTGGGACCAAAAAAATTTTGACCCTAAAAAAAGTTCGAAAAATTTTGGGACCAAAAATATTTTGACCAAAAAAAAAGTTTGAAAAAATTTTGACCCAAAAAAATTTTGAGCCAAAAAAAAGTTCGAAAAATTTTGGGACCAAAAAAATTTTGAGCCAAAAAAAAGTGTGAAAAATTTTGGAACCAAAAAAACCTTCGAAAAAATTTTGACCAAAAAAAAAGTTTGAAAAATTTTGGGACCAAAAAAAGTTTGAGCCAAAAAAATGTTCGAAAAAATTTTGACCCAAAAAAATTTTGAGCCAAAAAAAAGTTCGAAAAATTTTGGGACCAAAAAAATTTTGACCCTAAAAAAAGTTCGAAAAATTTTGGGACCAAAAAAATTTTGACCAAAAAAAAAGTTTGAAAAAATTTTGACCCAAAAAAATTTTGACCCAAAAAAAAGTTAAAAAAATTTTGGGACCAAAAAAATTTTGACCAAAAAAAATTTCGAAAAATTTTGGGACCAAAAAAATTTTGACCCAAAAAAAAGTTCGAAAAAATTTTGAGCCAAAAAAAAGTTCGAAAAATTTTGGGACCAAAAAAATTTTGAGCCAAAAAAAAGTTTGAAAAAATTTTGACCCAAAAAAATTTTGAGCCAAACAAAAGTTCGAAAAATTTTGGGACCAAAAAAATTTTGACCAAAAAAAAAGTTTGAAAAATTTTGGGACCAAAAACATTTTGAGCCAAAAAAATGTTCGAAAAAATTTTGACCCAAAAAAATTTTGAGCCAAAAAAAAGTTCGAAAAATTTTGGGACCAAAAAAATTTTGACCCTAAAAAAAGTTAGAAAAATTTTGGGACCAAAAAAATTTTGACCAAAAAAAAAGTTTGAAAAAATTTTGACCCAAAAAAATTTTGAGCCAAAAAAAAGTTCGAAAAATTTTGGGACCAAAAAAATTTTGAGCCAAAAAAAAGTTCGAAAAATTTTGGGACCAAAAAAATTTTGACCCAAAAAAAAGTTCGAAAAAATTTTGACCCAAAAAAATTTTGACCCAAAAAAAAGTTCGAAAAATTTTGGGACCAAAAAAATTTTGACCCAAAAAAAAGTTTGAAAAAATTTTGACCCAAAAAAATTTTGAGCCAAACAAAAGTTCGAAAAATTTTGGGACCAAAAAAAGTTTGACCCAAAAAAAAGTTCGAAAAATTTTGGGACCAAAAAAATTTTGACACAAAAAAAAGTTCGAAAAATTTTGGGACCAAAAAAATTTTGACCAAAAAAAAGTTTGAAAAAATTTTGACCCAAAAAAATTTTGAGCCAAAAAAAAGTTCGAAAAATTTTGGGACCAAAAAAATTTTGACCCAAAAAAAAGTTCGAAAAAATTTTGGGACCAAAAAAATTTTGACCAAAAAAAAGTTCGAAAAATTTTGGGACCAAAAAAATTTTGACCCAAAAAAAAGTTCGAAAAAATTTTGGGACCAAAAAAATTTTGAGCCAAAAAAAAGTTCGAAAAATTTTGGGACCAAAAAAGTTTTGACCCAAAAAAAAGTGCGAAAAATTTTGGGACTAAAAAAATTTTGAGCCAAAAAAAAGTGTGAAAAATTTTGGAACCAAAAAAACCTTCGAAAAAATTTTGACCAAAAAAAAGTTTGAAAAATTTTGGGACCAAAAAAAGTTTGAGCCAAAAAAATGTTCGAAAAAATTTTGACCCAAAAAAATTTTGAGCCAAAAAAAAGTTCGAAAAATTTTGGGACCAAAAAAATTTTGACCCTAAAAAAAGTTCGAAAAATTTTGGGACCAAAAAAATTTTGACCAAAAAAAAAGTTTGAAAAAATTTTGACCCAAAAAAATTTTGAGCCAAAAAAAAGTTCGAAAAATTTTGGGACCAAAAAAATTTTGAGCCAAAAAAAAGTTCGAAAAATTTTGGGACCAAAAAAATTTTGACCCAAAAAAAAGTTTGAAAAAATTTTGACCCAAAAAAATTTTGAGCCAAACAAAACTTCGAAAAATTTTGGGACCAAAAACATTTTGACCCAAAAAAAAGTTCGAAAAAATTTGGGACCAAAAAAATTTTGACCCAAAAAAAAGTTTGAAAAATTTTGGGACCAAAAAAATTTTGACCAAAAAAAAGTTCGAAAAATTTTGGGACCAAAAAAATTTTGACCCAAAAAAAAAGTTCGAAAAATTTTGGGACCAAAAAAATTTTGACCCAAAAAAAAGTTCGAAAAAATTTTGACCCAAAAAAATTTTGAGCCAAAAAAAAGTTCGAAAAATTTTGGGACCAAAAAAATTTTGAGCCAAAAAAAAGTTCGAAAAATTTTGGGACCAAAAAAATTTTGACCCAAAAAAAAGTTCGAAAAAATTTTGACCCAAAAAAATTTTGAGCCAAAAAAAAGTTCGAAAAATTTTGGGACCAAAAAAATTTTGACCCAAAAAAAGTTCGAAAAATTTTGGGACCAAAAAAATTTTGACCCAAAAAAAAGTTCGAAAAAATTTTGACCCAAAAAAATTTTGAGCCAAAAAAAAGTTTGAAAAATTTTGGGACCAAAAAAATTTTGAGCCAAAAAAAAGTTAAAAAAATTTTGGGACCAAAAAAATTTTGACCAAAAAAAGTTCGAAAAATTTTGGGACCAAAAAAATTTTGACCCAAAAAAAAGTTCGAAAAAATTTTGACCCAAAAAAATTTTGAGCCAAAAAAAAGTTCGAAAAATTTTGGGACCAAAAAAATTTTGACCCAAAAAAAAGTTTGAAAAAATTTTGACCCAAAAAAATTTTGAGCCAAACAAAACTTCGAAAAACTTTGGGACCAAAAAAATTTTGACCCAAAAAAAAGTTCGAAAAAATTTGGGACCAAAAAAATTTTGACCCAAAAAAAAGTTTGAAAAATTTTGGGACCAAAAAAATTTTGACCAAAAAAAAGTTCGAAAAATTTTGGGACCAAAAAAATTTTGACCCAAAAAAAAGTTCGAAAAAATTTTGGGACAAAAAAAATTTTGAGCCAAAAAAAAGTTCGAAAAAATTTTGACCCAAAAAAATTTTGAGCCAAAAAAAAGTTTGAAAAATTTTGGGACCAAAAAAATTTTGACCCAAAAAAAAGTTTGAAAAATTTTGGGACCAAAAAAATTTTGACCAAAAAAAAGTTCGAAAAATTTTGGGACCAAAAAAATTTTGACCCAAAAAAAAGTTCGAAAAAATTTTGGGACCAAAAAAATTTTGAGCCAAAAAAAAGTTCGAAAAATTTTGGGACCAAAAAAAGTTTAACCCAAAAAAAAGTTCGAAAAAATTTTGGGACCAAAAAAATTTTGAGCCAAAAAAAAGTTCGAAAAATTTTGGGACCAAAAAAAGTTTAACCCAAAAAAAAGTTCGAAAAAATTTGGGACCAAAAAAATTTTGACCCAAAAAAAAGTTTGAAAAATTTTGGGACCAAAAAAATTTTGACCAAAAAAAAGTTCGAAAAATTTTGGGACCAAAAAAATTTTGACCCAAAAAAAAGTTCGAAAAATTTTGGGACCAAAAAAATTTTGACCCAAAAAAAAGTTCGAAAAAATTTTGACCCAAAAAAATTTTGAGCCAAAAAAAAGTTCGAAAAATTTTGGGACCAAAAAATTTTGAGCCAAAAAAAAGTTCGAAAAATTTTGGGACCAAAAAAATTTTGACCCAAAAAAAAGTTCGAAAAAATTTTGACCCAAAAAAATTTTGAGCCAAAAAAAAGTTCGAAAAATTTTGGGACCAAAAAAATTTTGACCCAAAAAAAGTTCGAAAAATTTTGGGACCAAAAAAATTTTGACCCAAAAAAAAGTTCGAAAAAATTTTGACCCAAAAAAATTTTGAGCCAAAAAAAAGTTTGAAAAATTTTGGGACCAAAAAAATTTTGACCCAAAAAAAAGTTAAAAAAATTTTGGGACCAAAAAAATTTTGACCAAAAAAAGTTCGAAAAATTTTGGGACCAAAAAAATTTTGACCCAAAAAAAAGTTCGAAAAAATTTTGACCCAAAAAAATTTTGAGCCAAAAAAAAGTTCGAAAAATTTTGGGACCAAAAAAATTTTGACCCAAAAAAAAGTTTGAAAAAATTTTGACCCAAAAAAATTTTGAGCCAAACAAAACTTTCGAAAAACTTTGGGACCAAAAAAATTTTGACCCAAAAAAAAGTTCGAAAAAATTTGGGACCAAAAAAATTTTGACCCAAAAAAAAGTTTGAAAAATTTTGGGACCAAAAAAATTTTGACCAAAAAAAAGTTCGAAAAATTTTGGGACCAAAAAAATTTTGACCCAAAAAAAAGTTCGAAAAAATTTTGGGACAAAAAAAATTTTGAGCCAAAAAAAAGTTCGAAAAAATTTTGACCCAAAAAAATTTTGAGCCAAAAAAAAGTTTGAAAAATTTTGGGACCAAAAAAATTTTGACCCAAAAAAAAGTTTGAAAAATTTTGGGACCAAAAAAATTTTGACCAAAAAAAAGTTCGAAAAATTTTGGGACCAAAAAAATTTTGACCCAAAAAAAAGTTCGAAAAAATTTTGGGACCAAAAAAATTTTGAGCCAAAAAAAAGTTCGAAAAATTTTGGGACCAAAAAAAGTTTAACCCAAAAAAAAGTTCGAAAAAATTTTGGGACCAAAAAAATTTTGAGCCAAAAAAAAGTTCGAAAAATTTTGGGACCAAAAAAAGTTTAACCCAAAAAAAAGTGCGAAAAATTTTGGGACTAAAAAAATTTTGACCAAAAAAAAAGTTTGAAAAATTTTGGGACCAAAAAAAGTTTGAGCCAAAAAAATGTTCGAAAAAATTTTGACCCAAAAAAATTTTGAGCCAAAAAAAAGTTCGAAAAATTTTGGGACCAAAAAAATTTTGACCCTAAAAAAAGTTCGAAAAATTTTGGGACCAAAAAAATTTTGACCAAAAAAAAAGTTTGAAAAAATTTTGACCTAAAAAAATTTTGAGCCAAAAAAAAGTTAAAAAAATTTTGGGACCAAAAAAATTTTGACCAAAAAAAATTTCGAAAAATTTTGGGACCAAAAAAATTTTGACCCAAAAAAAAGTTCGAAAAATTTTGGGACCAAAAAAATTTTGACCCAAAAAAAAGTTCGAAAAAATTTTGGGACCAAAAAAATTTTGAGCCAAAAAAAAGTTCGAAAAATTTTGGGACCAAAAAAAGTTTAACCCAAAAAAAAGTTCGAAAAATTTTGGGACCAAAAAAATTTTGAGCCAAAAAAAAGTTCGAAAAATTTTGGGACCAAAAAAAGTTTAACCCAAAAAAAAGTGCGAAAAATTTTGGGACTAAAAAAATTTTGACCAAAAAAAAAGTTTGAAAAATTTTGGGACCAAAAAAAGTTTGAGCCAAAAAAATGTTCGAAAAAATTTTGACCCAAAAAAATTTTGAGCCAAAAAAAAGTTAGAAAAATTTTGGGACCAAAAAAATTTTGACCCAAAAAAAAGTTCGAAAAATTTTGGGACCAAAAAAATTTTGACCAAAAAAAAAGTTTGAAAAAATTTTGACCCAAAAAAATTTTGAGCCAAAAAAAAGTTAAAAAAATTTTGGGACCAAAAAAATTTTGACCAAAAAAAATTTCGAAAAATTTTGGGACCAAAAACATTTTGAGCCAAAAAAATGTTCGAAAAAATTTTGACCCAAAAAAATTTTGAGCCAAAAAAAAGTTCGAAAAATTTTGGGACCAAAAAAATTTTGACCCTAAAAAAAGTTAGAAAAATTTTGGGACCAAAAAAATTTTGACCAAAAAAAAAGTTTGAAAAAATTTTGACCCAAAAAAATTTTGAGCCAAAAAAAAGTTCGAAAAATTTTGGGACCAAAAAAATTTTGAGCCAAAAAAAAGTTCGAAAAATTTTGGGACCAAAAAAATTTTGACCCAAAAAAAAGTTCGAAAAAATTTTGACCCAAAAAAATTTTGACCCAAAAAAAAGTTCGAAAAATTTTGGGACCAAAAAAATTTTGACCCAAAAAAAAGTTTGAAAAAATTTTGACCCAAAAAAATTTTGAGCCAAACAAAAGTTCGAAAAATTTTGGGACCAAAAAAAGTTTGACCCAAAAAAAAGTTCGAAAAATTTTGGGACCAAAAAAATTTTGACACAAAAAAAAGTTCGAAAAATTTTGGGACCAAAAAAATTTTGACCAAAAAAAAGTTTGAAAAAATTTTGACCCAAAAAAATTTTGACCCAAAAAAAAGTTCGAAAAAATTTTGAGCCAAAAAAAAGTTCGAAAAATTTTGGGACCAAAAAAATTTTGAGCCAAAAAAAAGTTTGAAAAAATTTTGACCCAAAAATATTTTGAGCCAAACAAAAGTTCGAAAAATTTTGGGACCAAAAAAATTTTGACCAAAAAAAAAGTTTGAAAAATTTTGGGACCAAAAAAATTTTGAGCCAAAAAAATGTTCGAAAAAATTTTGACCCAAAAAAATTTTGAGCCAAAAAAAAGTTCGAAAAATTTTGGGACCAAAAAAATTTTGACCCAAAAAAAAGTTCGAAAAAATTTTGACCCAAAAAAATTTTGAGCCAAAAAAAAGTTTGAAAAATTTTGGGACCAAAAAAATTTTGACCAAAAAAAATTTCGAAAAATTTTGGGACCAAAAAAATTTTGACCCAAAAAAAAGTTCGAAAAAATTTTGAGCCAAAAAAAAGTTCGAAAAATTTTGGGACCAAAAAAATTTTGAGCCAAAAAAAAGTTTGAAAAAATTTTGACCCAAAAATATTTTGAGCCAAACAAAAGTTCGAAAAATTTTGGGACCAAAAAAATTTTGACCAAAAAAAAAGTTTGAAAAATTTTGGGACCAAAAAAATTTTGAGCCAAAAAAATGTTCGAAAAAATTTTGACCCAAAAAAATTTTGAGCCAAAAAAAAGTTCGAAAAATTTTGGGACCAAAAAAATTTTGACCCTAAAAAAAGTTAGAAAAATTTTGGGACCAAAAAAATTTTGACCAAAAAAAAAGTTTGAAAAAATTTTGACCCAAAAAAATTTTGAGCCAAAAAAAAGTTCGAAAAATTTTGGGACCAAAAAAATTTTGAGCCAAAAAAAAGTTCGAAAAATTTTGGGACCAAAAAAATTTTGACCCAAAAAAAAGTTCGAAAAAATTTTGACCCAAAAAAATTTTGACCCAAAAAAAAGTTCGAAAAATTTTGGGACCAAAAAAATTTTGACCCAAAAAAAAGTTTGAAAAAATTTTGACCCAAAAAAATTTTGAGCCAAACAAAAGTTCGAAAAATTTTGGGACCAAAAAAAGTTTGACCCAAAAAAAAGTTCGAAAAATTTTGGGACCAAAAAAATTTTGACACAAAAAAAAGTTCGAAAAATTTTGGGACCAAAAAAATTTTGACCAAAAAAAAGTTTGAAAAAATTTTGACCCAAAAAAATTTTGAGCCAAAAAAAAGTTCGAAAAATTTTGGGACCAAAAACATTTTGACCCAAAAAAAAGTTCGAAAAAATTTTGGGACCAAAAAAATTTTGACCAAAAAAAAGTTCGAAAAATTTTGGGACCAAAAAAATTTTGACCCAAAAAAAAGTTCGAAAAAATTTTGGGACCAAAAAAATTTTGAGCCAAAAAAAAGTTCGAAAAATTTTGGGACCAAAAAAATTTTGACCCAAAAAAAAGTGCGAAAAATTTTGGGACTAAAAAAATTTTGAGCCAAAAAAAAGTGTGAAAAATTTTGGAACCAAAAAAACCTTCGAAAAAATTTTGACCAAAAAAAAGTTTGAAAAATTTTGGGACCAAAAAAAGTTTGAGCCAAAAAAATGTTCGAAAAAATTTTGACCCAAAAAAATTTTGAGCCAAAAAAAAGTTCGAAAAATTTTGGGACCAAAAAAATTTTGACCCAAAAAAAAGTTCGAAAAAATTTTGACCCAAAAAAATTTTGAGCCAAAAAAAAGTTCGAAAAATTTTGGGACCAAAAAAATTTTGACCCAAAAAAAGTTCGAAAAAATTTTGGGACCAAAAAAATTTTGACCCAAAAAAAGTTCGAAAAATTTTGGGACCAAAAAAATTTTGACCCAAAAAAAAGTTCGAAAAAATTTTGACCCAAAAAAATTTTGAGCCAAAAAAAAGTTTGAAAAATTTTGGGACCAAAAAAATTTTGACCCAAAAAAAAGTTAAAAAAATTTTGGGACCAAAAAAATTTTGACCAAAAAAAAGTTCGAAAAATTTTGGGACCAAAAAAATTTTGACCCAAAAAAAAGTTCGAAAAAATTTTGACCCAAAAAAATTTTGAGCCAAAAAAAAGTTCGAAAAATTTTGGGACCAAAAAAATTTTGACCCAAAAAAAAGTTTGAAAAAATTTTGACCCAAAAAAATTTTGAGCCAAACAAAACTTCGAAAAATTTTGGGACCAAAAAAATTTTGACCCAAAAAAAAGTTCGAAAAAATTTGGGACCAAAAAAATTTTGACCCAAAAAAAAGTTTGAAAAATTTTGGGACCAAAAAAATTTTGACCAAAAAAAAGTTCGAAAAATTTTGGGACCAAAAAAATTTTGACCCAAAAAAAAGTTCGAAAAATTTTGGGACCAAAAAAATTTTGACCCAAAAAAAAGTTCGAAAAAATTTTGACCCAAAAAAATTTTGAGCCAAAAAAAAGTTCGAAAAATTTTGTGACCAAAAAAATTTTGAGCCAAAAAAAAGTTCGAAAAATTTTGGGACCAAAAAAATTTTGACCCAAAAAAAAGTTCGAAAAAATTTTGACCCAAAAAAATTTTGAGCCAAAAAAAAGTTCGAAAAATTTTGGGACCAAAAAAATTTTGACCCAAAAAAAGTTCGAAAAATTTTGGGACCAAAAAAATTTTGACCCAAAAAAAAGTTCGAAAAAATTTTGGGACCAAAAAATTTTGACCCAAAAAAAAGTGCGAAAAATTTTGGACTAAAAAAATTTTGAGCCAAAAAAAAGTGTGAAAAATTTTGGAACCAAAAAAACCTTCGAAAAAATTTTGACCAAAAAAAAGTTTGAAAAATTTTGGGACCAAAAAAAGTTTGAGCCAAAAAAATGTTCGAAAAAATTTTGACCCAAAAAAATTTTGAGCCAAAAAAAAGTTCGAAAAATTTTGGGACCAAAAAAATTTTGACCCAAAAAAAAGTTCGAAAAAATTTTGACCCAAAAAAATTTTGAGCCAAAAAAAAGTTCGAAAAATTTTGGGACCAAAAAAATTTTGACCCAAAAAAAGTTCGAAAAAATTTTGGGACCAAAAAAATTTTGACCCAAAAAAAGTTCGAAAAATTTTGGGACCAAAAAAATTTTGACCCAAAAAAAAGTTCGAAAAAATTTTGACCCAAAAAAATTTTGACCCAAAAAAAAGTTTGAAAAATTTTGGGACCAAAAAAATTTTGACCCAAAAAAAAGTTAAAAAAATTTTGGGACCAAAAAAATTTTGACCAAAAAAAAGTTCGAAAAATTTTGGGACCAAAAAAATTTTGACCCAAAAAAAAGTTCGAAAAAATTTTGACCCAAAAAAATTTTGAGCCAAAAAAAAGTTCGAAAAATTTTGGGACCAAAAAAATTTTGACCCAAAAAAAAGTTTGAAAAAATTTTGACCCAAAAAAATTTTGAGCCAAACAAAACTTCGAAAAATTTTGGGACCAAAAAAATTTTGACCCAAAAAAAAGTTCGAAAAAATTTGGGACCAAAAAAATTTTGACCCAAAAAAAAGTTTGAAAAATTTTGGGACCAAAAAAATTTTGACCAAAAAAAAGTTCGAAAAATTTTGGGACCAAAAAAATTTTGACCCAAAAAAAAGTTCGAAAAATTTTGGGACCAAAAAAATTTTGACCCAAAAAAAAGTTCGAAAAAATTTTGACCCAAAAAAATTTTGAGCCAAAAAAAAGTTCGAAAAATTTTGTGACCAAAAAATTTTGAGCCAAAAAAAAGTTCGAAAAATTTTGGGACCAAAAAAATTTTGACCCAAAAAAAAGTTCGAAAAAATTTTGACCCAAAAAAATTTTGAGCCAAAAAAAAGTTCGAAAAATTTTGGGACCAAAAAAATTTTGACCCAAAAAAAGTTCGAAAAATTTTGGGACCAAAAAAATTTTGACCCAAAAAAAAGTTCGAAAAAATTTTGACCCAAAAAAATTTTGAGCCAAAAAAAAGTTTGAAAAATTTTGGGACCAAAAAAATTTTGACCCAAAAAAAAGTTAAAAAAATTTTGGGACCAAAAAAATTTTGACCAAAAAAAAGTTCGAAAAATTTTGGGACCAAAAAAATTTTGACCCAAAAAAAAGTTCGAAAAAATTTTGACCAAAAAAAAGTTTGAAAAATTTTGGGACCAAAAAAATTTTGAGCCAAAAAAATGTTCGAAAAAATTTTGACCCAAAAAAATTTTGAGCCAAAAAAAAGTTCGAAAAATTTTGGGACCAAAAAAATTTTGACCCTAAAAAAAGTTAGAAAAATTTTGGGACCAAAAAAATTTTGACCAAAAAAAAAGTTTGAAAAAATTTTGACCCAAAAAAATTTTGAGCCAAAAAAAAGTTCGAAAAATTTTGGGACCAAAAAATTTTGAGCCAAAAAAAAGTGTGAAAAATTTTGGAACCAAAAAAACCTTCGAAAAAATTTTGACCAAAAAAAAAGTTTGAAAAATTTTGGGACCAAAAAAAGTTTGAGCCAAAAAAATGTTCGAAAAAATTTTGACCCAAAAAAATTTTGAGCCAAAAAAAAGTTCGAAAAATTTTGGGACCAAAAAAATTTTGACCCTAAAAAAAGTTCGAAAAATTTTGGGACCAAAAAAATTTTGACCAAAAAAAAAGTTTGAAAAAATTTTGACCCAAAAAAATTTTGACCCAAAAAAAAAGTTAAAAAAATTTTGGGACCAAAAAAATTTTGACCAAAAAAAATTTCGAAAAATTTTGGGACCAAAAAAATTTTGACCCAAAAAAAAGTTCGAAAAAATTTTGAGCCAAAAAAAAGTTCGAAAAATTTTGGGACCAAAAAAATTTTGAGCCAAAAAAAAGTTCGAAAAATTTTGGGACCAAAAAAATTTTGACCCAAAAAAAAGTTCGAAAAAATTTTGACCCAAAAAAATTTTGAGCCAAAAAAAAGTTCGAAAAATTTTGGGACCAAAAAAATTTTGACCCAAAAAAAGTTCGAAAAATTTTGGGACCAAAAAAATTTTGACCCAAAAAAAAGTTCGAAAAAATTTTGACCCAAAAAAATTTTGAGCCAAAAAAAAGTTTGAAAAATTTTGGGACCAAAAAAATTTTGACCAAAAAAAATTTCGAAAAATTTTGGGACCAAAAAAATTTTGACCCAAAAAAAAGTTCGAAAAAATTTTGAGCCAAAAAAAAGTTCGAAAAATTTTGGGACCAAAAAAATTTTGAGCCAAAAAAAAGTTTGAAAAAATTTTGACCCAAAAATATTTTGAGCCAAACAAAAGTTCGAAAAATTTTGGGACCAAAAAAATTTTGACCAAAAAAAAAGTTTGAAAAATTTTGGGACCAAAAAAATTTTGAGCCAAAAAAATGTTCGAAAAAATTTTGACCCAAAAAAATTTTGAGCCAAAAAAAAGTTCGAAAAATTTTGGGACCAAAAAAATTTTGACCCAAAAAAAAGTTCGAAAAAATTTTGACCCAAAAAAATTTTGAGCCAAAAAAAAGTTTGAAAAATTTTGGGACCAAAAAAATTTTGACCAAAAAAAATTTCGAAAAATTTTGGGACCAAAAAAATTTTGACCCAAAAAAAAGTTCGAAAAAATTTTGAGCCAAAAAAAAGTTCGAAAAATTTTGGGACCAAAAAAATTTTGAGCCAAAAAAAAGTTTGAAAAAATTTTGACCCAAAAATATTTTGAGCCAAACAAAAGTTCGAAAAATTTTGGGACCAAAAAAATTTTGACCAAAAAAAAAGTTTGAAAAATTTTGGGACCAAAAAAATTTTGAGCCAAAAAAATGTTCGAAAAAATTTTGACCCAAAAAAATTTTGAGCCAAAAAAAAGTTCGAAAAATTTTGGGACCAAAAAAATTTTGACCCTAAAAAAAGTTAGAAAAATTTTGGGACCAAAAAAATTTTGACCAAAAAAAAAGTTTGAAAAAATTTTGACCCAAAAAAATTTTGAGCCAAAAAAAAGTTCGAAAAATTTTGGGACCAAAAAAATTTTGAGCCAAAAAAAGTTCGAAAAATTTTGGGACCAAAAAAATTTTGACCCAAAAAAAAGTTCGAAAAAATTTTGACCCAAAAAAATTTTGACCCAAAAAAAAGTTCGAAAAATTTTGGGACCAAAAAAATTTTGACCCAAAAAAAAGTTTGAAAAAATTTTGACCCAAAAAAATTTTGAGCCAAACAAAAGTTCGAAAAATTTTGGGACCAAAAAAAGTTTGACCCAAAAAAAAGTTCGAAAAATTTTGGGACCAAAAAAATTTTGACACAAAAAAAAGTTCGAAAAATTTTGGGACCAAAAAAATTTTGACCAAAAAAAAGTTTGAAAAAATTTTGACCCAAAAAAATTTTGAGCCAAAAAAAAGTTCGAAAAATTTTGGGACCAAAAACATTTTGACCCAAAAAAAAGTTCGAAAAAATTTTGGGACCAAAAAAATTTTGACCAAAAAAAAGTTCGAAAAATTTTGGGACCAAAAAAATTTTGACCCAAAAAAAAGTTCGAAAAAATTTTGGGACCAAAAAAATTTTGAGCCAAAAAAAAGTTCGAAAAATTTTGGGACCAAAAAAATTTTGACCCAAAAAAAAGTGCGAAAAATTTTGGGACTAAAAAAATTTTGAGCCAAAAAAAAGTGTGAAAAATTTTGGAACCAAAAAAACCTTCGAAAAAATTTTGACCAAAAAAAAGTTTGAAAAATTTTGGGACCAAAAAAAGTTTGAGCCAAAAAAATGTTCGAAAAAATTTTGACCCAAAAAAATTTTGAGCCAAAAAAAAGTTCGAAAAATTTTGGGACCAAAAAAATTTTGACCCAAAAAAAAGTTCGAAAAAATTTTGACCCAAAAAAATTTTGAGCCAAAAAAAAGTTCGAAAAATTTTGGGACCAAAAAAATTTTGACCCAAAAAAAGTTCGAAAAAATTTTGGGACCAAAAAAATTTTGACCCAAAAAAAGTTCGAAAAATTTTGGGACCAAAAAAATTTTGACCCAAAAAAAAGTTCGAAAAAATTTTGACCCAAAAAAATTTTGAGCCAAAAAAAAGTTTGAAAAATTTTGGGACCAAAAAAATTTTGACCCAAAAAAAAGTTAAAAAAATTTTGGGACCAAAAAAATTTTGACCAAAAAAAAGTTCGAAAAATTTTGGGACCAAAAAAATTTTGACCCAAAAAAAAGTTCGAAAAAATTTTGACCCAAAAAAATTTTGAGCCAAAAAAAAGTTCGAAAAATTTTGGGACCAAAAAAATTTTGACCCAAAAAAAAGTTTGAAAAAATTTTGACCCAAAAAAATTTTGAGCCAAACAAAACTTCGAAAAATTTTGGGACCAAAAAAATTTTGACCCAAAAAAAAGTTCGAAAAAATTTGGGACCAAAAAAATTTTGACCCAAAAAAAAGTTTGAAAAATTTTGGGACCAAAAAAATTTTGACCAAAAAAAAGTTCGAAAAATTTTGGGACCAAAAAAATTTTGACCCAAAAAAAAGTTCGAAAAATTTTGGGACCAAAAAAATTTTGACCCAAAAAAAAGTTCGAAAAAATTTTGACCCAAAAAAATTTTGAGCCAAAAAAAAGTTCGAAAAATTTTGTGACCAAAAAAATTTTGAGCCAAAAAAAAGTTCGAAAAATTTTGGGACCAAAAAAATTTTGACCCAAAAAAAAGTTCGAAAAAATTTTGACCCAAAAAAATTTTGAGCCAAAAAAAAGTTCGAAAAATTTTGGGACCAAAAAAATTTTGACCCAAAAAAAGTTCGAAAAATTTTGGGACCAAAAAAATTTTGACCCAAAAAAAAGTTCGAAAAAATTTTGACCCAAAAAAATTTTGAGCCAAAAAAAAGTTTGAAAAATTTTGGGACCAAAAAAATTTTGAGCCAAAAAAAAGTTTGAAAAAATTTTGACCCAAAAATATTTTGAGCCAAACAAAAGTTCGAAAAATTTTGGGACCAAAAAAATTTTGACCAAAAAAAAAGTTTGAAAAATTTTGGGACCAAAAAAATTTTGAGCCAAAAAAATGTTCGAAAAAATTTTGACCCAAAAAAATTTTGAGCCAAAAAAAAGTTCGAAAAATTTTGGGACCAAAAAAATTTTGACCCTAAAAAAAGTTAGAAAAATTTTGGGACCAAAAAAATTTTGACCAAAAAAAAAGTTTGAAAAAATTTTGACCCAAAAAAATTTTGAGCCAAAAAAAAGTTCGAAAAATTTTGGGACCAAAAAAATTTTGAGCCAAAAAAAAGTTCGAAAAATTTTGGGACCAAAAAAATTTTGACCCAAAAAAAAGTTCGAAAAAATTTTGACCCAAAAAAATTTTGACCCAAAAAAAAGTTCGAAAAATTTTGGGACCAAAAAAATTTTGACCCAAAAAAAAGTTTGAAAAAATTTTGACCCAAAAAAATTTTGAGCCAAACAAAAGTTCGAAAAATTTTGGGACCAAAAAAAGTTTGACCCAAAAAAAAGTTCGAAAAATTTTGGGACCAAAAAAATTTTGACACAAAAAAAAGTTCGAAAAATTTTGGGACCAAAAAAATTTTGACCAAAAAAAAGTTTGAAAAAATTTTGACCCAAAAAAATTTTGAGCCAAAAAAAAGTTCGAAAAATTTTGGGACCAAAAACATTTTGACCCAAAAAAAAGTTCGAAAAAATTTTGGGACCAAAAAAATTTTGACCAAAAAAAAGTTCGAAAAATTTTGGGACCAAAAAAATTTTGACCCAAAAAAAAGTTCGAAAAAATTTTGGGACCAAAAAAATTTTGAGCCAAAAAAAAGTTCGAAAAATTTTGGGACCAAAAAAATTTTGACCCAAAAAAAAGTGCGAAAAATTTTGGGACTAAAAAAATTTTGAGCCAAAAAAAAGTGTGAAAAATTTTGGAACCAAAAAAACCTTCGAAAAAATTTTGACCAAAAAAAAGTTTGAAAAATTTTGGGACCAAAAAAAGTTTGAGCCAAAAAAATGTTCGAAAAAATTTTGACCCAAAAAAATTTTGAGCCAAAAAAAAGTTCGAAAAATTTTGGGACCAAAAAAATTTTGACCCAAAAAAAAGTTCGAAAAAATTTTGACCCAAAAAAATTTTGAGCCAAAAAAAAGTTCGAAAAATTTTGGGACCAAAAAAATTTTGACCCAAAAAAAGTTCGAAAAAATTTTGGGACCAAAAAAATTTTGACCCAAAAAAAGTTCGAAAAATTTTGGGACCAAAAAAATTTTGACCCAAAAAAAAGTTCGAAAAAATTTTGACCCAAAAAAATTTTGAGCCAAAAAAAAGTTTGAAAAATTTTGGGACCAAAAAAATTTTGACCCAAAAAAAAGTTAAAAAAATTTTGGGACCAAAAAAATTTTGACCAAAAAAAAGTTCGAAAAATTTTGGGACCAAAAAAATTTTGACCCAAAAAAAAGTTCGAAAAAATTTTGACCCAAAAAAATTTTGAGCCAAAAAAAAGTTCGAAAAATTTTGGGACCAAAAAAATTTTGACCCAAAAAAAAGTTTGAAAAAATTTTGACCCAAAAAAATTTTGAGCCAAACAAAACTTCGAAAAATTTTGGGACCAAAAAAATTTTGACCCAAAAAAAAGTTCGAAAAAATTTGGGACCAAAAAAATTTTGACCCAAAAAAAAGTTTGAAAAATTTTGGGACCAAAAAAATTTTGACCAAAAAAAAGTTCGAAAAATTTTGGGACCAAAAAAATTTTGACCCAAAAAAAAGTTCGAAAAATTTTGGGACCAAAAAAATTTTGACCCAAAAAAAAGTTCGAAAAAATTTTGACCCAAAAAAATTTTGAGCCAAAAAAAAGTTCGAAAAATTTTGTGACCAAAAAAATTTTGAGCCAAAAAAAAGTTCGAAAAATTTTGGGACCAAAAAAATTTTGACCCAAAAAAAAGTTCGAAAAAATTTTGACCCAAAAAAATTTTGAGCCAAAAAAAAGTTCGAAAAATTTTGGGACCAAAAAAATTTTGACCCAAAAAAAGTTCGAAAAATTTTGGGACCAAAAAAATTTTGACCCAAAAAAAAGTTCGAAAAAATTTTGACCCAAAAAAATTTTGAGCCAAAAAAAAGTTTGAAAAATTTTGGGACCAAAAAAATTTTGACCCAAAAAAAAGTTAAAAAAATTTTGGGACCAAAAAAATTTTGACCAAAAAAAAGTTCGAAAAATTTTGGGACCAAAAAAATTTTGACCCAAAAAAAAGTTCGAAAAAATTTTGACCAAAAAAAAAGTTCGAAAAAATTTTGACCCAAAAAAATTTTGACACAAAAAAAAGTTCGAAAAATTTTGGGACCAAAAAAATTTTGACCAAAAAAAAGTTTGAAAAAATTTTGACCCAAAAAAATTTTGAGCCAAAAAAAAGTTCGAAAAATTTTGGGACCAAAAACATTTTGACCCAAAAAAAAGTTCGAAAAAATTTTGGGACCAAAAAAATTTTGACCAAAAAAAAGTTCGAAAAATTTTGGGACCAAAAAAATTTTGACCCAAAAAAAAGTTCGAAAAAATTTTGGGACCAAAAAAATTTTGAGCCAAAAAAAAGTTCGAAAAATTTTGGGACCAAAAAAATTTTGACCCAAAAAAAAGTGCGAAAAATTTTGGGACTAAAAAAATTTTGAGCCAAAAAAAAGTGTGAAAAATTTTGGAACCAAAAAAACCTTCGAAAAAATTTTGACCAAAAAAAAGTTTGAAAAATTTTGGGACCAAAAAAAGTTTGAGCCAAAAAAATGTTCGAAAAAATTTTGACCCAAAAAAATTTTGAGCCAAAAAAAAGTTCGAAAAATTTTGGGACCAAAAAAATTTTGACCCAAAAAAAAGTTCGAAAAAATTTTGACCCAAAAAAATTTTGAGCCAAAAAAAAGTTCGAAAAATTTTGGGACCAAAAAAATTTTGACCCAAAAAAAGTTCGAAAAAATTTTGGGACCAAAAAAATTTTGACCCAAAAAAAGTTCGAAAAATTTTGGGACCAAAAAAATTTTGACCCAAAAAAAAGTTCGAAAAAATTTTGACCCAAAAAAATTTTGAGCCAAAAAAAAGTTTGAAAAATTTTGGGACCAAAAAAATTTTGACCCAAAAAAAAGTTAAAAAAATTTTGGGACCAAAAAAATTTTGACCAAAAAAAAGTTCGAAAAATTTTGGGACCAAAAAAATTTTGACCCAAAAAAAAGTTCGAAAAAATTTTGACCCAAAAAAATTTTGAGCCAAAAAAAAGTTCGAAAAATTTTGGGACCAAAAAAATTTTGACCCAAAAAAAAGTTTGAAAAAATTTTGACCCAAAAAAATTTTGAGCCAAACAAAACTTCGAAAAATTTTGGGACCAAAAAAATTTTGACCCAAAAAAAAGTTCGAAAAAATTTGGGACCAAAAAAATTTTGACCCAAAAAAAAGTTTGAAAAATTTTGGGACCAAAAAAATTTTGACCAAAAAAAAGTTCGAAAAATTTTGGGACCAAAAAAATTTTGACCCAAAAAAAAGTTCGAAAAATTTTGGGACCAAAAAAATTTTGACCCAAAAAAAAGTTCGAAAAAATTTTGACCCAAAAAAATTTTGAGCCAAAAAAAAGTTCGAAAAATTTTGTGACCAAAAAAATTTTGAGCCAAAAAAAAGTTCGAAAAATTTTGGGACCAAAAAAATTTTGACCCAAAAAAAAGTTCGAAAAAATTTTGACCCAAAAAAATTTTGAGCCAAAAAAAAGTTCGAAAAATTTTGGGACCAAAAAAATTTTGACCCAAAAAAAGTTCGAAAAATTTTGGGACCAAAAAAATTTTGACCCAAAAAAAAGTTCGAAAAAATTTTGACCCAAAAAAATTTTGAGCCAAAAAAAAGTTTGAAAAATTTTGGGACCAAAAAAATTTTGAGCCAAAAAAAAGTTTGAAAAAATTTTGACCCAAAAATATTTTGAGCCAAACAAAAGTTCGAAAAATTTTGGGACCAAAAAAATTTTGACCAAAAAAAAAGTTTGAAAAATTTTGGGACCAAAAAAATTTTGAGCCAAAAAAATGTTCGAAAAAATTTTGACCCAAAAAAATTTTGAGCCAAAAAAAAGTTCGAAAAATTTTGGGACCAAAAAAATTTTGACCCTAAAAAAAGTTAGAAAAATTTTGGGACCAAAAAAATTTTGACCAAAAAAAAAGTTTGAAAAAATTTTGACCCAAAAAAATTTTGAGCCAAAAAAAAGTTCGAAAAATTTTGGGACCAAAAAAATTTTGAGCCAAAAAAAAGTTCGAAAAATTTTGGGACCAAAAAAATTTTGACCCAAAAAAAAGTTCGAAAAAATTTTGACCCAAAAAAATTTTGACCCAAAAAAAAGTTCGAAAAATTTTGGGACCAAAAAAATTTTGACCCAAAAAAAAGTTTGAAAAAATTTTGACCCAAAAAAATTTTGAGCCAAACAAAAGTTCGAAAAATTTTGGGACCAAAAAAAGTTTGACCCAAAAAAAAGTTCGAAAAATTTTGGGACCAAAAAAATTTTGACACAAAAAAAAGTTCGAAAAATTTTGGGACCAAAAAAATTTTGACCAAAAAAAAGTTTGAAAAAATTTTGACCCAAAAAAATTTTGAGCCAAAAAAAAGTTCGAAAAATTTTGGGACCAAAAACATTTTGACCCAAAAAAAAGTTCGAAAAAATTTTGGGACCAAAAAAATTTTGACCAAAAAAAAGTTCGAAAAATTTTGGGACCAAAAAAATTTTGACCCAAAAAAAAGTTCGAAAAAATTTTGGGACCAAAAAAATTTTGAGCCAAAAAAAAGTTCGAAAAATTTTGGGACCAAAAAAATTTTGACCCAAAAAAAAGTGCGAAAAATTTTGGGACTAAAAAAATTTTGAGCCAAAAAAAAGTGTGAAAAATTTTGGAACCAAAAAAACCTTCGAAAAAATTTTGACCAAAAAAAAGTTTGAAAAATTTTGGGACCAAAAAAAGTTTGAGCCAAAAAAATGTTCGAAAAAATTTTGACCCAAAAAAATTTTGAGCCAAAAAAAAGTTCGAAAAATTTTGGGACCAAAAAAATTTTGACCCAAAAAAAAGTTCGAAAAAATTTTGACCCAAAAAAATTTTGAGCCAAAAAAAAGTTCGAAAAATTTTGGGACCAAAAAAATTTTGACCCAAAAAAAGTTCGAAAAAATTTTGGGACCAAAAAAATTTTGACCCAAAAAAAGTTCGAAAAATTTTGGGACCAAAAAAATTTTGACCCAAAAAAAAGTTCGAAAAAATTTTGACCCAAAAAAATTTTGAGCCAAAAAAAAGTTTGAAAAATTTTGGGACCAAAAAAATTTTGACCCAAAAAAAAGTTAAAAAAATTTTGGGACCAAAAAAATTTTGACCAAAAAAAAGTTCGAAAAATTTTGGGACCAAAAAAATTTTGACCCAAAAAAAAGTTCGAAAAAATTTTGACCCAAAAAAATTTTGAGCCAAAAAAAAGTTCGAAAAATTTTGGGACCAAAAAAATTTTGACCCAAAAAAAAGTTTGAAAAAATTTTGACCCAAAAAAATTTTGAGCCAAACAAAACTTCGAAAAATTTTGGGACCAAAAAAATTTTGACCCAAAAAAAAGTTCGAAAAAATTTGGGACCAAAAAAATTTTGACCCAAAAAAAAGTTTGAAAAATTTTGGGACCAAAAAAATTTTGACCAAAAAAAAGTTCGAAAAATTTTGGGACCAAAAAAATTTTGACCCAAAAAAAAGTTCGAAAAATTTTGGGACCAAAAAAATTTTGACCCAAAAAAAAGTTCGAAAAAATTTTGACCCAAAAAAATTTTGAGCCAAAAAAAAGTTCGAAAAATTTTGTGACCAAAAAAATTTTGAGCCAAAAAAAAGTTCGAAAAATTTTGGGACCAAAAAAATTTTGACCCAAAAAAAAGTTCGAAAAAATTTTGACCCAAAAAAATTTTGAGCCAAAAAAAAGTTCGAAAAATTTTGGGACCAAAAAAATTTTGACCCAAAAAAAGTTCGAAAAATTTTGGGACCAAAAAAATTTTGACCCAAAAAAAAGTTCGAAAAAATTTTGACCCAAAAAAATTTTGAGCCAAAAAAAAGTTTGAAAAATTTTGGGACCAAAAAAATTTTGACCCAAAAAAAAGTTAAAAAAATTTTGGGACCAAAAAAATTTTGACCAAAAAAAAGTTCGAAAAATTTTGGGACCAAAAAAATTTTGACCCAAAAAAAAGTTCGAAAAAATTTTGACCAAAAAAAAAGTTTGAAAAATTTTGGGACCAAAAAAATTTTGAGCCAAAAAAATGTTCGAAAAAATTTTGACCCAAAAAAATTTTGAGCCAAAAAAAAGTTCGAAAAATTTTGGGACCAAAAAAATTTTGACCCTAAAAAAAGTTAGAAAAATTTTGGGACCAAAAAAATTTTGACCAAAAAAAAAGTTTGAAAAAATTTTGACCCAAAAAAATTTTGAGCCAAAAAAAAGTTCGAAAAATTTTGGGACCAAAAAAATTTTGAGCCAAAAAAAAGTGTGAAAAATTTTGGAACCAAAAAAACCTTCGAAAAAATTTTGACCAAAAAAAAAGTTTGAAAAATTTTGGGACCAAAAAAAGTTTGAGCCAAAAAAATGTTCGAAAAAATTTTGACCCAAAAAAATTTTGAGCCAAAAAAAAGTTCGAAAAATTTTGGGACCAAAAAAATTTTGACCCTAAAAAAAGTTCGAAAAATTTTGGGACCAAAAAAATTTTGACCAAAAAAAAAGTTTGAAAAAATTTTGACCCAAAAAAATTTTGACCCAAAAAAAAAGTTAAAAAAATTTTGGGACCAAAAAAATTTTGACCAAAAAAAAATTCGAAAAATTTTGGGACCAAAAAAATTTTGACCCAAAAAAAAGTTCGAAAAAATTTTGAGCCAAAAAAAAGTTCGAAAAATTTTGGGACCAAAAAAATTTTGAGCCAAAAAAAAGTTTGAAAAAATTTTGACCCAAAAATATTTTGAGCCAAACAAAAGTTCGAAAAATTTTGGGACCAAAAAAATTTTGACCAAAAAAAAAGTTTGAAAAATTTTGGGACCAAAAAAATTTTGAGCCAAAAAAATGTTCGAAAAAATTTTGACCCAAAAAAATTTTGAGCCAAAAAAAAGTTCGAAAAATTTTGGGACCAAAAAAATTTTGACCCTAAAAAAAGTTAGAAAAATTTTGGGACCAAAAAAATTTTGACCAAAAAAAAAGTTTGAAAAAATTTTGACCCAAAAAAATTTTGAGCCAAAAAAAAGTTCGAAAAATTTTGGGACCAAAAAAATTTTGAGCCAAAAAAAAGTTCGAAAAATTTTGGGACCAAAAAAATTTTGACCCAAAAAAAAGTTCGAAAAAATTTTGACCCAAAAAAATTTTGACCCAAAAAAAAGTTCGAAAAATTTTGGGACCAAAAAAATTTTGACCCAAAAAAAAGTTTGAAAAAATTTTGACCCAAAAAAATTTTGAGCCAAACAAAAGTTCGAAAAATTTTGGGACCAAAAAAAGTTTGACCCAAAAAAAAGTTCGAAAAATTTTGGGACCAAAAAAATTTTGACACAAAAAAAAGTTTGAAAAATTTTGGGACCAAAAAAATTTTGACCAAAAAAAAGTTTGAAAAAATTTTGACCCAAAAAAATTTTGAGCCAAAAAAAAGTTCGAAAAATTTTGGGACCAAAAACATTTTGACCCAAAAAAAAGTTCGAAAAAATTTTGGGACCAAAAAAATTTTGACCAAAAAAAAGTTCGAAAAATTTTGGGACCAAAAAAATTTTGACCCAAAAAAAAGTTCGAAAAAATTTTGGGACCAAAAAAATTTTGAGCCAAAAAAAAGTTCGAAAAATTTTGGGACCAAAAAAATTTTGACCCAAAAAAAAGTGCGAAAAATTTTGGGACTAAAAAAATTTTGAGCCAAAAAAAAGTGTGAAAAATTTTGGAACCAAAAAAACCTTCGAAAAAATTTTGACCAAAAAAAAGTTTGAAAAATTTTGGGACCAAAAAAAGTTTGAGCCAAAAAAATGTTCGAAAAAATTTTGACCCAAAAAAATTTTGAGCCAAAAAAAAGTTCGAAAAATTTTGGGACCAAAAAAATTTTGACCCTAAAAAAAGTTCGAAAAATTTTGGGACCAAAAAAATTTTGACCAAAAAAAAAGTTTGAAAAAATTTTGACCCAAAAAAATTTTGAGCCAAAAAAAAGTTCGAAAAATTTTGGGACCAAAAAAATTTTGAGCCAAAAAAAAGTTCGAAAAATTTTGGGACCAAAAAAATTTTGACCCAAAAAAAAGTTCGAAAAAATTTTGACCCAAAAAAATTTTGAGCCAAAAAAAAGTTCGAAAAATTTTGGGACCAAAAAAATTTTGACCCAAAAAAAGTTCGAAAAAATTTTGGGACCAAAAAAATTTTGACCCAAAAAAAGTTCGAAAAATTTTGGGACCAAAAAAATTTTGACCAAAAAAAAAGTTCGAAAAAATTTTGACCCAAAAAAATTTTGAGCCAAAAAAAAGTTTGAAAAATTTTGGGACCAAAAAAATTTTGACCCAAAAAAAAGTTAAAAAAATTTTGGGACCAAAAAAATTTTGACCAAAAAAAAGTTCGAAAAATTTTGGGACCAAAAAAATTTTGACCCAAAAAAAAGTTCGAAAAAATTTTTACCTAAAAAAATTTTGAGCCAAAAAAAAAGTTCGAAAAAATTTTGACCCAAAAAAATTTTGACCCAAAAAAAAGTTCGAAAAAATTTTGACCCAAAAAAATTTTGACCCAAAAAAAAGTTCGAAAAATTTTGGGACCAAAAAAATTTTGACCCAAAAAAAAGTTTGAAAAAATTTTGACCCAAAAAAATTTTGAGCCAAACAAAAGTTCGAAAAATTTTGGGACCAAAAAAAGTTTGACCCAAAAAAAAGTTCGAAAAATTTTGGGACCAAAAAAATTTTGACACAAAAAAAAGTTCGAAAAATTTTGGGACCAAAAAAATTTTGACCAAAAAAAAGTTTGAAAAAATTTTGACCCAAAAAAATTTTGAGCCAAAAAAAAGTTCGAAAAATTTTGGGACCAAAAAAATTTTGACCCAAAAAAAAGTTCGAAAAAATTTTGGGACCAAAAAAATTTTGACCAAAAAAAAGTTCGAAAAATTTTGGGACCAAAAAAATTTTGACCCAAAAAAAAGTTCGAAAAAATTTTGGGACCAAAAAAATTTTGAGCCAAAAAAAAGTTCGAAAAATTTTGGGACCAAAAAAATTTTGACCCAAAAAAAAGTGCGAAAAATTTTGGGACTAAAAAAATTTTGAGCCAAAAAAAAGTGTGAAAAATTTTGGAACCAAAAAAACCTTCGAAAAAATTTTGACCAAAAAAAAGTTTGAAAAATTTTGGGACCAAAAAAAGTTTGAGCCAAAAAAATGTTCGAAAAAATTTTGACCCAAAAAAATTTTGAGCCAAAAAAAAGTTCGAAAAATTTTGGGACCAAAAAAATTTTGACCCTAAAAAAAGTTCGAAAAATTTTGGGACCAAAAAAATTTTGACCAAAAAAAAAGTTTGAAAAAATTTTGACCCAAAAAAATTTTGAGCCAAAAAAAAGTTCGAAAAATTTTGGGACCAAAAAAATTTTGAGCCAAAAAAAAGTTCGAAAAATTTTGGGACCAAAAAAATTTTGACCCAAAAAAAAGTTTGAAAAAATTTTGACCCAAAAAAATTTTGAGCCAAAAAAAAGTTCGAAAAATTTTGGGACCAAAAAAATTTTGACCCAAAAAAAGTTCGAAAAAATTTTGGGACCAAAAAAATTTTGACCCAAAAAAAGTTCGAAAAATTTTGGGACCAAAAAAATTTTGACCCAAAAAAAAGTTCGAAAAAATTTTGACCCAAAAAAATTTTGAGCCAAAAAAAAGTTTGAAAAATTTTGGGACCAAAAAAATTTTGACCCAAAAAAAAGTTAAAAAAATTTTGGGACCAAAAAAATTTTGACCAAAAAAAAGTTCGAAAAATTTTGGGACCAAAAAAATTTTGACCCAAAAAAAAGTTCGAAAAAATTTTTACCTAAAAAAATTTTGAGCCAAAAAAAAAGTTCGAAAAATTTTGGGACCAAAAAAATTTTGACCCAAAAAAAAGTTTGAAAAAATTTTGACCCAAAAAAATTTTGAGCCAAACAAAACTTCGAAAAATTTTGGGACCAAAAAAATTTTGACCCAAAAAAAAGTTCGAAAAAATTTGGGACCAAAAAAATTTTGACCCAAAAAAAAGTTTGAAAAATTTTGGGACCAAAAAAATTTTGACCAAAAAAAAGTTCGAAAAATTTTGGGACCAAAAAAATTTTGACCCAAAAAAAAGTTCGAAAAATTTTGGGACCAAAAAAATTTTGACCCAAAAAAAAGTTCGAAAAAATTTTGACCCAAAAAAATTTTGAGCCAAAAAAAAGTTCGAAAAATTATGGGACCAAAAAAATTTTGAGCCAAAAAAAAGTTCGAAAAATTTTGGGACCAAAAAAATTTTGACCCAAAAAAAAGTTCGAAAAAATTTTGACCCAAAAAAATTTTGAGCCAAAAAAAAGTTCGAAAAATTTTGGGACCAAAAAAATTTTGACCCAAAAAAAGTTCGAAAAATTTTGGGACCAAAAAAATTTTGACCCAAAAAAAAGTTCGAAAAAATTTTGACCCAAAAAAATTTTGAGCCAAAAAAAAGTTTGAAAAATTTTGGGACCAAAAAAATTTTGACCCAAAAAAAAGTTAAAAAAATTTTGGGACCAAAAAAATTTTGACCAAAAAAAAGTTCGAAAAATTTTGGGACCAAAAAAATTTTGACCCAAAAAAAAGTTCGAAAAAATTTTGACCCAAAAAAATTTTGAGCCAAAAAAAAGTTCGAAAAATTTTGGGACCAAAAAAATTTTGACCCAAAAAAAAGTTTGAAAAAATTTTGACCCAAAAAAATTTTGAGCCAAACAAAACTTCGAAAAACTTTGGGACCAAAAAAATTTTGACCCAAAAAAAAGTTCGAAAAAATTTGGGACCAAAAAAATTTTGACCCAAAAAAAAGTTTGAAAAATTTTGGGACCAAAAAAATTTTGACCAAAAAAAAGTTCGAAAAATTTTGGGACCAAAAAAATTTTGACCCAAAAAAAAGTTCGAAAAAATTTTGGGACAAAAAAAATTTTGAGCCAAAAAAAAGTTCGAAAAAATTTTGACCCAAAAAAATTTTGAGCCAAAAAAAAGTTTGAAAAATTTTGGGACCAAAAAAATTTTGACCCAAAAAAAAGTTAAAAAAATTTTGGGACCAAAAAAATTTTGACCAAAAAAAAGTTCGAAAAATTTTGGGACCAAAAAAATTTTGACCCAAAAAAAAGTTCGAAAAAATTTTGACCCAAAAAAATTTTGAGCCAAAAAAAAGTTCGAAAAATTTTGGGACCAAAAAAATTTTGACCCAAAAAAAAGTTTGAAAAAATTTTGACCCAAAAAAATTTTGAGCCAAACAAAACTTCGAAAAATTTTGGGACCAAAAAAATTTTGACCCAAAAAAAAGTTCGAAAAAATTTGGGACCAAAAAAATTTTGACCCAAAAAAAAGTTCGAAAAATTTTGGGACCAAAAAAATTTTGACCAAAAAAAAGTTCGAAAAATTTTGGGACCAAAAAAATTTTGACCCAAAAAAAAGTTCGAAAAAATTTTGGGACAATAAAAATTTTGAGCCAAAAAAAAGTTCGAAAAAATTTTGGGACCAAAAAAATTTTGAGCCAAAAAAAAGTTCGAAAAATTTTGGGACCAAAAAAATTTTGACCCAAAAAAAAGTGCGAAAAATTTTGGGACTAAAAAAATTTTGAGCCAAAAAAAAGTGTGAAAAATTTTGGAACCAAAAAAAACCTTCGAAAAAATTTTGACCAAAAAAAAAGTTTGAAAAATTTTGGGAACAAAAAAAATTTGACCCAAAAAAATGTTCGAAAAAATTTTGACCCAAAAAAATTTTGAGCCAAAAAAAAGTTCGAAAAATTTTGGGACCAAAAAAATTTTGACCAAAAAAAAAGTTTGAAAAAATTTTGACCCAAAAAAATTTTGAGCCAAAAAAAAGTTCGAAAAATTTTGGGACCAAAAAAATTTTGAGCCAAAAAAAAGTTCGAAAAATTTTGGGACCAAAAAAATTTTGACCCAAAAAAAAGTTCGAAAAAATTTTGACCCAAAAAAATTTTGAGCCAAAAAAAAGTTCGAAAAATTTTGGGACCAAAAAAATTTTGACCCAAAAAAAAGTTTGAAAAAATTTTGACCCAAAAAAATTTTGAGCCAAACAAAAGTTCGAAAAATTTTGGGACCAAAAAAAGTTTGACCCAAAAAAAAGTTCGAAAAATTTTGGGACCAAAAAAATTTTGACCCAAAAAAAAGTTCGAAAAAATTTTGACCCAAAAAAATTTTGAGCCAAAAAAAAGTTCGAAAAATTTTGGGACCAAAAAAATTTTGACCCAAAAAAAGTTCGAAAAATTTTGGGACCAAAAAAATTTTGACCCAAAAAAAAGTTCGAAAAAATTTTGACCCAAAAAAATTTTGAGCCAAAAAAAAGTTTGAAAAATTTTGGGACCAAAAAAATTTTGACCCAAAAAAAAGTTAAAAAAATTTTGGGACCAAAAAAATTTTGACCAAAAAAAAGTTCGAAAAATTTTGGGACCAAAAAAATTTTGACCCAAAAAAAAGTTCGAAAAAATTTTGACCCAAAAAAATTTTGAGCCAAAAAAAAGTTCGAAAAATTTTGGGACCAAAAAAATTTTGACCCAAAAAAAAGTTTGAAAAAATTTTGACCCAAAAAAATTTTGAGCCAAACAAAACTTCGAAAAACTTTGGGACCAAAAAAATTTTGACCCAAAAAAAAGTTCGAAAAAATTTGGGACCAAAAAAATTTTGACCCAAAAAAAAGTTTGAAAAATTTTGGGACCAAAAAAATTTTGACCAAAAAAAAGTTCGAAAAATTTTGGGACCAAAAAAATTTTGACCCAAAAAAAAGTTCGAAAAAATTTTGGGACAAAAAAAATTTTGAGCCAAAAAAAAGTTCGAAAAAATTTTGACCCAAAAAAATTTTGAGCCAAAAAAAAGTTTGAAAAATTTTGGGACCAAAAAAATTTTGACCCAAAAAAAAGTTAAAAAAATTTTGGGACCAAAAAAATTTTGACCAAAAAAAAGTTCGAAAAATTTTGGGACCAAAAAAATTTTGACCCAAAAAAAAGTTCGAAAAAATTTTGACCCAAAAAAATTTTGAGCCAAAAAAAAGTTCGAAAAATTTTGGGACCAAAAAAATTTTGACCCAAAAAAAAGTTTGAAAAAATTTTGACCCAAAAAAATTTTGAGCCAAACAAAACTTCGAAAAATTTTGGGACCAAAAAAATTTTGACCCAAAAAAAAGTTCGAAAAAATTTGGGACCAAAAAAATTTTGACCCAAAAAAAAGTTCGAAAAATTTTGGGACCAAAAAAATTTTGACCAAAAAAAAGTTCGAAAAATTTTGGGACCAAAAAAATTTTGACCCAAAAAAAAGTTCGAAAAAATTTTGGGACAATAAAAATTTTGAGCCAAAAAAAAGTTCGAAAAAATTTTGGGACCAAAAAAATTTTGAGCCAAAAAAAAGTTCGAAAAATTTTGGGACCAAAAAAATTTTGACCCAAAAAAAAGTGCGAAAAATTTTGGGACTAAAAAAATTTTGAGCCAAAAAAAAGTGTGAAAAATTTTGGAACCAAAAAAAACCTTCGAAAAAATTTTGACCAAAAAAAAAGTTTGAAAAATTTTGGGAACAAAAAAAATTTGACCCAAAAAAATGTTCGAAAAAATTTTGACCCAAAAAAATTTTGAGCCAAAAAAAAGTTCGAAAAATTTTGGGACCAAAAAAATTTTGACCAAAAAAAAAGTTTGAAAAAATTTTGACCCAAAAAAATTTTGAGCCAAAAAAAAGTTCGAAAAATTTTGGGACCAAAAAAATTTTGAGCCAAAAAAAAGTTCGAAAAATTTTGGGACCAAAAAAATTTTGACCCAAAAAAAAGTTCGAAAAAATTTTGACCCAAAAAAATTTTGAGCCAAAAAAAAGTTCGAAAAATTTTGGGACCAAAAAAATTTTGACCCAAAAAAAAGTTTGAAAAAATTTTGACCCAAAAAAATTTTGAGCCAAACAAAAGTTCGAAAAATTTTGGGACCAAAAAAAGTTTGACCCAAAAAAAAGTTCGAAAAATTTTGGGACCAAAAAAATTTTGACCAAAAAAAAAGTTTGAAAAAATTTTGACCCAAAAAAATTTTGAGCCAAACAAAAGTTCGAAAAATTTTGGGACCAAAAAAATTTTGACCCAAAAAAAAGTTCGAAAAATTTTGGGACCAAAAAAATTTTGACCCAAAAAAAAGTTCGAAAAATTTTGGGACCAAAAAAATTTTGACCAAAAAAAAGTTTGAAAAAATTTTGACCCAAAAAAATTTTGAGCCAAAAAAAAGTTCGAAAAATTTTGGGACCAAAAAAATTTTGACCCAAAAAAAAGTTTGAAAAATTTTGGGACCAAAAAAATTTTGACCAAAAAAAAGTTCGAAAAATTTTGGGACCAAAAAAATTTTGACCCAAAAAAAAGTTCGAAAAAATTTTGGGACCAAAAAAATTTTGAGCCAAAAAAAAGTTCGAAAAATTTTGGGACCAAAAAAATTTTGACCCAAAAAAAAGTGCGAAAAATTTTGGGACTAAAAAAATTTTGAGCCAAAAAAAAGTGTGAAAAATTTTGGAACCAAAAAAACCTTCGAAAAAATTTTGACCAAAAAAAAAGTTTGAAAAATTTTGGGACCAAAAAAAGTTTGAGCCAAAAAAATGTTCGAAAAAATTTTGACCCAAAAAAATTTTGAGCCAAAAAAAAGTTCGAAAAATTTTGGGACCAAAAAAATTTTGACCCAAAAAAAGTTCGAAAAAATTTTGGGACCAAAAAAATTTTGACCCAAAAAAAGTTCGAAAAATTTTGGGACCAAAAAAATTTTGACCCAAAAAAAAGTTCGAAAAAATTTTGACCCAAAAAAATTTTGAGCCAAAAAAAAGTTTGAAAAATTTTGGGACCAAAAAAATTTTGACCCAAAAAAAAGTTAAAAAAATTTTGGGACCAAAAAAATTTTGACCAAAAAAAAGTTCGAAAAATTTTGGGACCAAAAAAATTTTGACCCAAAAAAAAGTTCGAAAAAATTTTGACCCAAAAAAATTTTGAGCCAAAAAAAAGTTCGAAAAATTTTGGGACCAAAAAAATTTTGACCCAAAAAAAAGTTTGAAAAAATTTTGACCCAAAAAAATTTTGAGCCAAACAAAAGTTCGAAAAATTTTGGGACCAAAAAAATTTTGACCCATAAAAAAGTTCGAAAAAATTTGGGACCAAAAAAATTTTGACCCAAAAAAAAGTTTGAAAAATTTTGGGACCAAAAAAATTTTGACCAAAAAAAAGTTCGAAAAATTTTGGGACCAAAAAAATTTTGACCCAAAAAAAAGTTTGAAAAAATTTTGACCCAAAAAAATTTTGAGCCAAACAAAAGTTCGAAAAATTTTGGGACCAAAAAAAGTTTGACCCAAAAAAAAGTTCGAAAAATTTTGGGACCAAAAAAATTTTGACCCAAAAAAAAGTTCGAAAAATTTTGGGACCAAAAAAATTTTGACCAAAAAAAAAGTTTGAAAAAATTTTGACCCAAAAAAATTTTGAGCCAAAAAAAAGTTCGAAAAATTTTGGGACCAAAAAAATTTTGACCCAAAAAAAAGTTTGAAAAAATTTTGACCCAAAAAAATTTTGAGCCAAACAAAACTTCGAAAAACTTTGGGACCAAAAAAATTTTGACCCAAAAAAAAGTTCGAAAAAATTTGGGACCAAAAAAATTTTGACCCAAAAAAAAGTTTGAAAAATTTTGGGACCAAAAAAATTTTGACCAAAAAAAAGTTCGAAAAATTTTGGGACCAAAAAAATTTTGACCCAAAAAAAAGTTCGAAAAAATTTTGGGACAAAAAAAATTTTGAGCCAAAAAAAAGTTCGAAAAAATTTTGACCCAAAAAAATTTTGAGCCAAAAAAAAGTTTGAAAAATTTTGGGACCAAAAAAATTTTGACCCAAAAAAAAGTTAAAAAAATTTTGGGACCAAAAAAATTTTGACCAAAAAAAAGTTCGAAAAATTTTGGGACCAAAAAAATTTTGACCCAAAAAAAAGTTCGAAAAAATTTTGACCCAAAAAAATTTTGAGCCAAAAAAAAGTTCGAAAAATTTTGGGACCAAAAAAATTTTGACCCAAAAAAAAGTTTGAAAAAATTTTGACCCAAAAAAATTTTGAGCCAAACAAAACTTCGAAAAATTTTGGGACCAAAAAAATTTTGACCCAAAAAAAAGTTCGAAAAAATTTGGGACCAAAAAAATTTTGACCCAAAAAAAAGTTCGAAAAATTTTGGGACCAAAAAAATTTTGACCAAAAAAAAGTTCGAAAAATTTTGGGACCAAAAAAATTTTGACCCAAAAAAAAGTTCGAAAAAATTTTGGGACAATAAAAATTTTGAGCCAAAAAAAAGTTCGAAAAAATTTTGGGACCAAAAAAATTTTGAGCCAAAAAAAAGTTCGAAAAATTTTGGGACCAAAAAAATTTTGACCCAAAAAAAAGTGCGAAAAATTTTGGGACTAAAAAAATTTTGAGCCAAAAAAAAGTGTGAAAAATTTTGGAACCAAAAAAAACCTTCGAAAAAATTTTGACCAAAAAAAAAGTTTGAAAAATTTTGGGAACAAAAAAAATTTGACCCAAAAAAATGTTCGAAAAAATTTTGACCCAAAAAAATTTTGAGCCAAAAAAAAGTTCGAAAAATTTTGGGACCAAAAAAATTTTGACCAAAAAAAAAGTTTGAAAAAATTTTGACCCAAAAAAATTTTGAGCCAAAAAAAAGTTCGAAAAATTTTGGGACCAAAAAAATTTTGAGCCAAAAAAAAGTTCGAAAAATTTTGGGACCAAAAAAATTTTGACCCAAAAAAAAGTTCGAAAAAATTTTGACCCAAAAAAATTTTGAGCCAAAAAAAAGTTCGAAAAATTTTGGGACCAAAAAAATTTTGACCCAAAAAAAAGTTTGAAAAAATTTTGACCCAAAAAAATTTTGAGCCAAACAAAAGTTCGAAAAATTTTGGGACCAAAAAAAGTTTGACCCAAAAAAAAGTTCGAAAAATTTTGGGACCAAAAAAATTTTGACCCAAAAAAAAGTTCGAAAAATTTTGGGACCAAAAAAATTTTGACCAAAAAAAAAGTTTGAAAAAATTTTGACCCAAAAAAATTTTGAGCCAAACAAAAGTTCGAAAAATTTTGGGACCAAAAAAATTTTGACCCAAAAAAAAGTTCGAAAAATTTTGGGACCAAAAAAATTTTGACCCAAAAAAAAGTTCGAAAAATTTTGGGACCAAAAAAATTTTGACCAAAAAAAAGTTTGAAAAAATTTTGACCCAAAAAAATTTTGAGCCAAAAAAAAGTTCGAAAAATTTTGGGACCAAAAAAATTTTGACCCAAAAAAAAGTTTGAAAAATTTTGGGACCAAAAAAATTTTGACCAAAAAAAAGTTCGAAAAATTTTGGGACCAAAAAAATTTTGACCCAAAAAAAAGTTCGAAAAAATTTTGGGACCAAAAAAATTTTGAGCCAAAAAAAAGTTCGAAAAATTTTGGGACCAAAAAAATTTTGACCCAAAAAAAAGTGCGAAAAATTTTGGGACTAAAAAAATTTTGACCCAAAAAAAAGTGCGAAAAATTTTGGGACTAAAAAAATTTTGAGCCAAAAAAAAGTGTGAAAAATTTTGGAACCAAAAAAACCTTCGAAAAAATTTTGACCAAAAAAAAAGTTTGAAAAATTTTGGGACCAAAAAAAGTTTGAGCCAAAAAAATGTTCGAAAAAATTTTGACCCAAAAAAATTTTGAGCCAAAAAAAAGTTCGAAAAATTTTGGGACCAAAAAAATTTTGACCCAAAAAAAGTTCGAAAAAATTTTGGGACCAAAAAAATTTTGACCCAAAAAAAGTTCGAAAAATTTTGGGACCAAAAAAATTTTGACCCAAAAAAAAGTTCGAAAAAATTTTGACCCAAAAAAATTTTGAGCCAAAAAAAAATTTGAAAAATTTTGGGACCAAAAAAATTTTGACCCAAAAAAAAGTTAAAAACATTTTGGGACCAAAAAAATTTTGACCAAAAAAAAGTTCGAAAAATTTTGGGACCAAAAAATTTTTGACCCAAAAAAAAGTTCGAAAAAATTTTGACCCAAAAAAATTTTGAGCCAAAAAAAAGTTCGAAAAATTTTGGGACCAAAAAAATTTTGACCCAAAAAAAAGTTTGAAAAAATTTTGACCCAAAAAAATTTTGAGCCAAACAAAAGTTCGAAAAATTTTGGGACCAAAAAAATTTTGACCCATAAAAAAGTTCGAAAAAATTTGGGACCAAAAAAATTTTGACCCAAAAAAAAGTTTGAAAAATTTTGGGACCAAAAAAATTTTGACCAAAAAAAAGTTCGAAAAATTTTGGGACCAAAAAAATTTTGACCCAAAAAAAAGTTTGAAAAAATTTTGACCCAAAAAAATTTTGAGCCAAACAAAAGTTCGAAAAATTTTGGGACCAAAAAAAGTTTGACCCAAAAAAAAGTTCGAAAAATTTTGGGACCAAAAAAATTTTGACCCAAAAAAAAGTTCGAAAAATTTTGGGACCAAAAAAATTTTGACCAAAAAAAAAGTTTGAAAAAATTTTGACCCAAAAAAATTTTGAGCCAAACAAAAGTTCGAAAAATTTTGGGACCAAAAAAATTTTGACCCAAAAAAAAGTTCGAAAAATTTTGGGACCAAAAAAATTTTGACCCAAAAAAAAGTTCGAAAAATTTTGGGACCAAAAAAATTTTGACCAAAAAAAAGTTTGAAAAAATTTTGACCCAAAAAAATTTTGAGCCAAAAAAAAGTTCGAAAAATTTTGGGACCAAAAAAATTTTGACCCAAAAAAAAGTTTGAAAAATTTTGGGACCAAAAAAATTTTGACCAAAAAAAAGTTCGAAAAATTTTGGGACTAAAAAAATTTTGACCCAAAAAAAAGTTCGAAAAAATTTTGGGACCAAAAAAATTTTGAGCCAAAAAAAAGTTCGAAAAATTTTGGGACCAAAAAAATTTTGACCCAAAAAAAAGTGCGAAAAATTTTGGGACTAAAAAAATTTTGAGCCAAAAAAAAGTGTGAAAAATTTTGGAACCAAAAAAACCTTCGAAAAAATTTTGACCAAAAAAAAAGTTTGAAAAATTTTGGGACCAAAAAAAGTTTGAGCCAAAAAAATGTTCGAAAAAATTTTGACCCAAAAAAATTTTGAGCCAAAAAAAAGTTCGAAAAATTTTGGGACCAAAAAAATTTTGACCCAAAAAAAAGTTCTGAAAAATTTTGACCCAAAAAAATTTTGAGCCAAAAAAAAGTTCGAAAAATTTTGGGACCAAAAAAATTTTGACCCAAAAAAAGTTCGAAAAAATTTTGGGACCAAAAAAATTTTGACCCAAAAAAAGTTCGAAAAATTTTGGGACCAAAAAAATTTTGACCCAAAAAAAAGTTCGAAAAAATTTTGACCCAAAAAAATTTTGAGCCAAAAAAAACTTTGAAAAATTTTGGGACCAAAAAAATTTTGACCCAAAAAAAAGTTAAAAAAATTTTGGGACCAAAAAAATTTTGACCAAAAAAAAGTTCGAAAAATTTTGGGACCAAAAAAATTTTGACCCAAAAAAAAGTTCGAAAAAATTTTGACCCAAAAAAATTTTGAGCCAAAAAAAAGTTCGAAAAATTTTGGGACCAAAAAAATTTTGACCCAAAAAAAAGTTTGAAAAAATTTTGACCCAAAAAAATTTTGAGCCAAACAAAAGTTCGAAAAATTTTGGGACCAAAAAAATTTTGACCCAAAAAAAAGTTCGAAAAAATTTGGGACCAAAAAAATTTTGACCCAAAAAAAAGTTTGAAAAATTTTGGGACCAAAAAAATTTTGACCAAAAAAAAGTTCGAAAAATTTTGGGACCAAAAAAATTTTGACCCAAAAAAAAGTTCGAAAAAATTTTGGGACCAAAAAAATTTTGAGCCAAAAAAAAGTTCGAAAAAATTTTGGGACCAAAAAAATTTTGAGCCAAAAAAAAGTTCGAAAAATTTTGGGACCAAAAAAATTTTGACCCAAAAAAAGTGCGAAAAATTTTGGGACTAAAAAAATTTTGAGCCAAAAAAAAGTGTGAAAAATTTTGGAACCAAAAAAATTTTGACCCAAAAAAAGTGCGAAAAATTTTGGGACTAAAAAAATTTTGAGCCAAAAAAAAGTGTGAAAAATTTTGGAACCAAAAAAAACCTTCGAAAAAATTTTGACCAAAAAAAAAGTTTGAAAAATTTTGGGAACAAAAAAAATTTGAGCCAAAAAAATGTTCGAAAAAATTTTGACCCAAAAAAATTTTGAGCCAAAAAAAAGTTCGAAAAATTTTGGGACCAAAAAAATTTTGACCAAAAAAAAAGTTTGAAAAAATTTTGACCCAAAAAAATTTTGAGCCAAAAAAAAGTTCGAAAAATTTTGGGACCAAAAAAATTTTGAGCCAAAAAAAAGTTCGAAAAATTTTGGGACCAAAAAAATTTTGACCCAAAAAAAAGTTCGAAAAAATTTTGACCCAAAAAAATTTTGAGCCAAAAAAAAGTTCGAAAAATTTTGGGACCAAAAAAATTTTGACCCAAAAAAAAGTTTGAAAAAATTTTGACCCAAAAAAATTTTGAGCCAAACAAAAGTTCGAAAAATTTTGGGACCAAAAAAAGTTTGACCCAAAAAAAAGTTCGAAAAATTTTGGGACCAAAGAAATTTTGACCCAAAAAAAAGTTCGAAAAATTTTGGGACCAAAAAAATTTTGACCAAAAAAAAAGTTTGAAAAAATTTTGACCCAAAAAAATTTTGAGCCAAACAAAAGTTCGAAAAATTTTGGGACCAAAAAAATTTTGACCCAAAAAAAAGTTCGAAAAATTTTGGGACCAAAAAAATTTTGACCCAAAAAAAAGTTCGAAAAATTTTGGGACCAAAAAAATTTTGACCAAAAAAAAGTTTGAAAAAATTTTGACCCAAAAAAATTTTGAGCCAAAAAAAAGTTCGAAAAATTTTGGGACCAAAAAAATTTTGACCCAAAAAAAAGTTTGAAAAATTTTGGGACCAAAAAAATTTTGACCAAAAAAAAGTTCGAAAAATTTTGGGACCAAAAAAATTTTGACCCAAAAAAAAGTTCGAAAAAATTTTGGGACCAAAAAAATTTTGAGCCAAAAAAAAGTTCGAAAAATTTTGGGACCAAAAAAATTTTGACCCAAAAAAAAGTGCGAAAAATTTTGGGACTAAAAAAATTTTGAGCCAAAAAAAAGTGTGAAAAATTTTGGAACCAAAAAAACCTTCGAAAAAATTTTGACCAAAAAAAAAGTTTGAAAAATTTTGGGACCAAAAAAAGTTTGAGCCAAAAAAATGTTCGAAAAAATTTTGACCCAAAAAAATTTTGAGCCAAAAAAAAGTTCGAAAAATTTTGGGACCAAAAAAATTTTGACCCTAAAAAAAGTTCGAAAAATTTTGGGACCAAAAAAATTTTGACCAAAAAAAAAGTTTGAAAAAATTTTGACCCAAAAAAATTTTGACCCAAAAAAAAGTTCGAAAAATTTTGGGACCAAAAAAATTTTGACCAAAAAAAAGTTTGAAAAAATTTTGACCCAAAAAAATTTTGAGCCAAAAAAAAGTTCGAAAAATTTTGGGACCAAAAAAATTTTGACCCAAAAAAAAGTTTGAAAAATTTTGGGACCAAAAAAATTTTGACCAAAAAAAAGTTCGAAAAATTTTGGGACCAAAAAAATTTTGACCCAAAAAAAAGTTCGAAAAAATTTTGGGACAAAAAAAATTTTGAGCCAAAAAAAAGTTCGAAAAAATTTTGGGACCAAAAAAATTTTGAGCCAAAAAAAAGTTCGAAAAATTTTGGGACCAAAAAAATTTTGACCCAAAAAAAAGTGTGAAAAATTTTGGGACTAAAAAAATTTTGAGCCAAAAAAAAGTGTGAAAAATTTTGGAACCAAAAAAAACCTTCGAAAAAATTTTGACCAAAAAAAAAGTTTGAAAAATTTTGGGAACAAAAAAAATTTGACCCAAAAAAATGTTCGAAAAAATTTTGACCCAAAAAAATTTTGAGCCAAAAAAAAGTTCGAAAAATTTTGGGACCAAAAAAATTTTGACCCAAAAAAAAGTTCGAAAAATTTTGGGACCAAAAAAAGTTTGACCCAAAAAAAAGTTCGAAAAATTTTGGGACCAAAAAAATTTTGACCCAAAAAAAAGTTCGAAAAATTTTGGGACCAAAAAAATTTTGACCAAAAAAAAAGTTTGAAAAAATTTTGACCCAAAAAAATTTTGAGCCAAACAAAAGTTCGAAAAATTTTGGGACCAAAAAAATTTTGACCCAAAAAAAAGTTCGAAAAATTTTGGGACCAAAAAAATTTTGACCAAAAAAAAGTTTGAAAAAATTTTGACCCAAAAAAATTTTGAGCCAAAAAAAAGTTCGAAAAATTTTGGGACCAAAAAAATTTTGACCCAAAAAAAAGTTTGAAAAATTTTGGGACCAAAAAAATTTTGACCAAAAAAAAGTTCGAAAAATTTTGGGACCAAAAAAATTTTGACCCAAAAAAAAGTTCGAAAAAATTTTGGGACCAAAAAAATTTTGAGCCAAAAAAAAGTTCGAAAAATTTTGGGACCAAAAAAATTTTGACCCAAAAAAAAGTGCGAAAAATTTTGGGACTAAAAAAATTTTGAGCCAAAAAAAAGTGTGAAAAATTTTGGAACCAAAAAAACCTTCGAAAAAATTTTGACCAAAAAAAAAGTTTGAAAAATTTTGGGACCAAAAAAAGTTTGAGCCAAAAAAATGTTCGAAAAAATTTTGACCCAAAAAAATTTTGAGCCAAAAAAAAGTTCGAAAAATTTTGGGACCAAAAAAATTTTGACCCAAAAAAAAGTTCGGAAAAATTTTGACCCAAAAAAATTTTGAGCCAAAAAAAAGTTCGAAAAATTTTGGGACCAAAAAAATTTTGACCCAAAAAAAGTTCGAAAAAATTTTGGGACCAAAAAAATTTTGACCCAAAAAAAGTTCGAAAAATTTTGGGACCAAAAAAATTTTGACCCAAAAAAAAGTTCGAAAAAATTTTGACCCAAAAAAATTTTGAGCCAAAAAAAAGTTTGAAAAATTTTGGGACCAAAAAAATTTTGACCCAAAAAAAAGTTAAAAAAATTTTGGGACCAAAAAAATTTTGACCAAAAAAAAGTTCGAAAAATTTTGGGACCAAAAAAATTTTGACCCAAAAAAAAGTTCGAAAAAATTTTGACCCAAAAAAATTTTGAGCCAAAAAAAAGTTCGAAAAATTTTGGGACCAAAAAAATTTTGACCCAAAAAAAAGTTTGAAAAAATTTTGACCCAAAAAAATTTTGAGCCAAACAAAAGTTCGAAAAATTTTGGGACCAAAAAAATTTTGACCCATAAAAAAGTTCGAAAAAATTTGGGACCAAAAAAATTTTGACCCAAAAAAAAGTTTGAAAAATTTTGGGACCAAAAAAATTTTGACCAAAAAAAAGTTCGAAAAATTTTGGGACCAAAAAAATTTTGACCCAAAAAAAAGTTTGAAAAAATTTTGACCCAAAAAAATTTTGAGCCAAACAAAAGTTCGAAAAATTTTGGGACCAAAAAAAGTTTGACCCAAAAAAAAGTTCGAAAAATTTTGGGACCAAAAAAATTTTGACCCAAAAAAAAGTTCGAAAAATTTTGGGACCAAAAAAATTTTGACCAAAAAAAAAGTTTGAAAAAATTTTGACCCAAAAAAATTTTGAGCCAAACAAAAGTTCGAAAAATTTTGGGACCAAAAAAATTTTGACCCAAAAAAAAGTTCGAAAAATTTTGGGACCAAAAAAATTTTGACCCAAAAAAAAGTTCGAAAAATTTTGGGACCAAAAAAATTTTGACCAAAAAAAAGTTTGAAAAAATTTTGACCCAAAAAAATTTTGAGCCAAAAAAAAGTTCGAAAAATTTTGGGACCAAAAAAATTTTGACCCAAAAAAAAGTTTGAAAAATTTTGGGACCAAAAAAATTTTGACCAAAAAAAAGTTCGAAAAATTTTGGGACCAAAAAAATTTTGACCCAAAAAAAAGTTCGAAAAAATTTTGGGACCAAAAAAATTTTGAGCCAAAAAAAAGTTCGAAAAATTTTGGGACCAAAAAAATTTTGACCCAAAAAAAAGTGCGAAAAATTTTGGGACTAAAAAAATTTTGAGCCAAAAAAAAGTGTGAAAAATTTTGGAACCAAAAAAACCTTCGAAAAAATTTTGACCAAAAAAAAAGTTTGAAAAATTTTGGGACCAAAAAAAGTTTGAGCCAAAAAAATGTTCGAAAAAATTTTGACCCAAAAAAATTTTGAGCCAAAAAAAAGTTCGAAAAATTTTGGGACCAAAAAAATTTTGACCCAAAAAAAAGTTCGGAAAAATTTTGACCCAAAAAAATTTTGAGCCAAAAAAAAGTTCGAAAAATTTTGGGACCAAAAAAATTTTGACCCAAAAAAAAGTTAAAAAAATTTTGGGACCAAAAAAATTTTGACCAAAAAAAAGTTCGAAAAATTTTGGGACCAAAAAAATTTTGACCCAAAAAAAAGTTCGAAAAAATTTTGACCCAAAAAAATTTTGAGCCAAAAAAAAGTTCGAAAAATTTTGGGACCAAAAAAATTTTGACCCAAAAAAAAGTTTGAAAAAATTTTGACCCAAAAAAATTTTGAGCCAAACAAAAGTTCGAAAAATTTTGGGACCAAAAAAATTTTGACCCAAAAAAAAGTTCGAAAAAATTTGGGACCAAAAAAATTTTGACCCAAAAAAAAGTTTGAAAAATTTTGGGACCAAAAAAATTTTGACCAAAAAAAAGTTCGAAAAATTTTGGGACCAAAAAAATTTTGACCCAAAAAAAAGTTCGAAAAAATTTTGGGACCAAAAAAATTTTGAGCCAAAAAAAAGTTCGAAAAAATTTTGGGACCAAAAAAATTTTGAGCCAAAAAAAAGTTCGAAAAATTTTGGGACCAAAAAAATTTTGACCCAAAAAAAAGTGCGAAAAATTTTGGGACTAAAAAAATTTTGAGCCAAAAAAAAGTGTGAAAAATTTTGGAACCAAAAAAAACCTTCGAAAAAATTTTGACCAAAAAAAAAGTTTGAAAAATTTTGGGAACAAAAAAAATTTGAGCCAAAAAAATGTTCGAAAAAATTTTGACCCAAAAAAATTTTGAGCCAAAAAAAAGTTCGAAAAATTTTGGGACCAAAAAAATTTTGACCAAAAAAAAAGTTTGAAAAAATTTTGACCCAAAAAAATTTTGAGCCAAACAAAAGTTCGAAAAATTTTGGGACCAAAAAAATTTTGACCCAAAAAAAAGTTCGAAAAATTTTGGGACCAAAAAAATTTTGACCCAAAAAAAAGTTCGAAAAATTTTGGGACCAAAAAAATTTTGACCAAAAAAAAGTTTGAAAAAATTTTGACCCAAAAAAATTTTGAGCCAAAAAAAAGTTCGAAAAATTTTGGGACCAAAAAAATTTTGAGCCAAAAAAAAGTTCGAAAAAATTTTGGGACCAAAAAAATTTTGAGCCAAAAAAAAGTTCGAAAAATTTTGGGACCAAAAAAATTTTGACCCAAAAAAAAGTGCGAAAAATTTTGGGACTAAAAAAATTTTGAGCCAAAAAAAAGTGTGAAAAATTTTGGAACCAAAAAAAACCTTCGAAAAAATTTTGACCAAAAAAAAAGTTTGAAAAATTTTGGGAACAAAAAAAATTTGAGCCAAAAAAATGTTCGAAAAAATTTTGACCCAAAAAAATTTTGAGCCAAAAAAAAGTTCGAAAAATTTTGGGACCAAAAAAATTTTGACCCTAAAAAAAGTTCGAAAAATTTTGGGACCAAAAAAATTTTGACCAAAAAAAAAGTTTGAAAAAATTTTGACCCAAAAAAATTTTGACCCAAAAAAAAGTTCGAAAAATTTTGGGACCAAAAAAATTTTGACCAAAAAAAAGTTTGAAAAAATTTTGACCCAAAAAAATTTTGACCCAAAAAAAAGTTCGAAAAAATTTTGGGACCAAAAAAATTTTGAGCCAAAAAAAAGTTCGAAAAAATTTTGGGACCAAAAAAATTTTGAGCCAAAAAAAAGTTCGAAAAATTTTGGGACCAAAAAAATTTTGACCCAAAAAAAAGTGCGAAAAATTTTGGGACTAAAAAAATTTTGAGCCAAAAAAAAGTGTGAAAAATTTTGGAACCAAAAAAAACCTTCGAAAAAATTTTGACCAAAAAAAAAGTTTGAAAAATTTTGGGAACAAAAAAAATTTGAGCCAAAAAAATGTTCGAAAAAATTTTGACCCAAAAAAATTTTGAGCCAAAAAAAAGTTCGAAAAATTTTGGGACCAAAAAAATTTTGACCAAAAAAAAAGTTTGAAAAAATTTTGACCCAAAAAAATTTTGAGCCAAACAAAAGTTCGAAAAATTTTGGGACCAAAAAAATTTTGACCCAAAAAAAAGTTCGAAAAATTTTGGGACCAAAAAAATTTTGACCAAAAAAAAGTTTGAAAAAATTTTGACCCAAAAAAATTTTGAGCCAAAAAAAAGTTCGAAAAATTTTGGGACCAAAAAAATTTTGACCCAAAAAAAAGTTTGAAAAATTTTGGGACCAAAAAAATTTTGACCAAAAAAAATTCGAAAAATTTTGGGACCAAAAAAATTTTGACCCAAAAAAAAGTTCGAAAAAATTTTGGGACCAAAAAAATTTTGAGCCAAAAAAAAGTTCGAAAAATTTTGGGACCAAAAAAATTTTGACCCAAAAAAAAGTGCGAAAAATTTTGGGACTAAAAAAATTTTGAGCCAAAAAAAAGTGTGAAAAATTTTGGAACCAAAAAAACCTTCGAAAAAATTTTGACCAAAAAAAAAGTTTGAAAAATTTTGGGACCAAAAAAAGTTTGAGCCAAAAAAATGTTCGAAAAAATTTTGACCCAAAAAAATTTTGAGCCAAAAAAAAGTTCGAAAAATTTTGGGACCAAAAAAATTTTGACCCTAAAAAAAGTTCGAAAAATTTTGGGACCAAAAAAATTTTGACCAAAAAAAAAGTTTGAAAAAATTTTGACCCAAAAAAATTTTGACCCAAAAAAAAGTTCGAAAAATTTTGGGACCAAAAAAATTTTGACCAAAAAAAAGTTTGAAAAAATTTTGACCCAAAAAAATTTTGAGCCAAAAAAAAGTTCGAAAAATTTTGGGACCAAAAAAATTTTGACCCAAAAAAAAGTTTGAAAAATTTTGGGACCAAAAAAATTTTGACCAAAAAAAAGTTCGAAAAATTTTGGGACCAAAAAAATTTTGACCCAAAAAAAAGTTCGAAAAAATTTTGGGACCAAAAAAATTTTGAGCCAAAAAAAATTTCGAAAAATTTTGGGACCAAAAAAATTTTGACCCAAAAAAAAGTGCGAAAAATTTTGGGACTAAAAAAATTTTGAGCCAAAAAAAAGTGTGAAAAATTTTGGAACCAAAAAAACCTTCGAAAAAATTTTGACCAAAAAAAAAGTTTGAAAAATTTTGACCCAAAAAAATTTTGAGCCAAAAAAAAGTTCGAAAAATTTTGGGACCAAAAAAATTTTGAGCCAAAAAAAAGTTCGAAAAATTTTGGGACCAAAAAAATTTTGACCCAAAAAAAAGTTCGAAAAAATTTTGACCCAAAAAAATTTTGAGCCAAAAAAAAGTTCGAAAAATTTTGGGACCAAAAAAATTTTGACCCAAAAAAAAGTTTGAAAAAATTTTGACCCAAAAAAATTTTGAGCCAAACAAAAGTTCGAAAAATTTTGGGACCAAAAAAAGTTTGACCCAAAAAAAAGTTTGAAAAAATTTTGACCCAAAAAAATTTTGAGCCAAACAAAAGTTCGAAAAATTTTGGGACCAAAAAAATTTTGACCCAAAAAAAAGTTCGAAAAATTTTGGGACCAAAAAAATTTTGACCCAAAAAAAAGTTCGAAAAATTTTAGGACCAAAAAAATTTTGACCAAAAAAAAGTTTGAAAAAATTTTGACCCAAAAAAATTTTGAGCCAAAAAAAAAGTTCGAAAAATTTTGGGACCAAAAAAATTTTGACCCAAAAAAAAGTTTGAAAAATTTTGGGACCAAAAAAATTTTGACCAAAAAAAAGTTCGAAAAATTTTGGGACCAAAAAAATTTTGACCCAAAAAAAAGTTCGAAAAAATTTTGGGACCAAAAAAATTTTGAGCCAAAAAAAAGTTCGAAAAATTTTGGGACCAAAAAAATTTTGACCCAAAAAAAAGTGCGAAAAATTTTGGGACTAAAAAAATTTTGAGCCAAAAAAAAGTGTGAAAAATTTTGGAACCAAAAAAACCTTCGAAAAAATTTTGACCAAAAAAAAAGTTTGAAAAATTTTGGGACCAAAAAAAGTTTGAGCCAAAAAAATGTTCGAAAAAATTTTGACCCAAAAAAATTTTGAGCCAAAAAAAAGTTCGAAAAATTTTGGGACCAAAAAAATTTTGACCCTAAAAAAAGTTCGAAAAATTTTGGGACCAAAAAAATTTTGACCAAAAAAAAAGTTTGAAAAAATTTTGACCCAAAAAAATTTTGAGCCAAAAAAAAGTTCGAAAAATTTTGGGACCAAAAAAATTTTGAGCCAAAAAAAAGTTCGAAAAATTTTGGGACCAAAAAAATTTTGACCCAAAAAAAAGTTCGAAAAAATTTTGACCCAAAAAAATTTTGAGCCAAAAAAAAGTTCGAAAAATTTTGGGACCAAAAAAATTTTGAGCCAAAAAAAGTTCGAAAAAATTTTGGGACCAAAAAAATTTTGACCCAAAAAAAGTTCGAAAAATTTTGGGACCAAAAAAATTTTGACCCAAAAAAAAGTTCGAAAAAATTTTGACCCAAAAAAATTTTGACCCAAAAAAAAGTTTGAAAAATTTTGGGACCAAAAAAATTTTGACCCAAAAAAAAGTTAAAAAAATTTTGGGACCAAAAAAATTTTGACCAAAAAAAAGTTCGAAAAATTTTGGGACCAAAAAAATTTTGACCCAAAAAAAAGTTCGAAAAAATTTTGACCCAAAAAAATTTTGAGCCAAAAAAAAGTTCGAAAAATTTTGGGACCAAAAAAATTTTGACCCAAAAAAAAGTTTGAAAAAATTTTGACCCAAAAAAATTTTGAGCCAAACAAAAGTTCGAAAAATTTTGGGACCAAAAACATTTTGACCCAAAAAAAAGTTCGAAAAAATTTGGGACCAAAAAAATTTTGACCCAAAAAAAAGTTTGAAAAATTTTGGGACCAAAAAAATTTTGACCAAAAAAAAGTTCGAAAAATTTTGGGACCAAAAAAAGTTTGACCCAAAAAAAAGTTCGAAAAAATTTTGGGACCAAAAAAATTTTGAGCCAAAAAAAAGTTCGAAAAAATTTTGGGACCAAAAAAATTTTGAGCCAAAAAAAAGTTCGAAAAATTTTGGGACCAAAAAAATTTTGACCCAAAAAAAAGTGCGAAAAATTTTGGGACTAAAAAAATTTTGAGCCAAAAAAAAGTGTGAAAAATTTTGGAACCAAAAAAAACCTTCGAAAAATTTTGGGACCAAAAAAATTTTGAGCCAAAAAAAAGTTCGAAAAATTTTGGGACCAAAAAAATTTTGACCCAAAAAAAAGTTCGAAAAAATTTTGACCCAAAAAAATTTTGAGCCAAAAAAAAGTTCGAAAAATTTTGGGACCAAAAAAATTTTGAGCCAAAAAAAGTTCGAAAAAATTTTGGGACCAAAAAAATTTTGACCCAAAAAAAGTTCGAAAAATTTTGGGACCAAAAAAATTTTGACCCAAAAAAAAGTTCGAAAAAATTTTGACCCAAAAAAATTTTGACCCAAAAAAAAGTTTGAAAAATTTTGGGACCAAAAAAATTTTGACCCAAAAAAAAGTTAAAAAAATTTTGGGACCAAAAAAATTTTGACCAAAAAAAAGTTCGAAAAATTTTGGGACTAAAAAAATTTTGACCCAAAAAAAAGTTCGAAAAAATTTTGACCCAAAAAAATTTTGAGCCAAAAAAAAGTTCGAAAAATTTTGGGACCAAAAAAATTTTGACCCAAAAAAAAGTTTGAAAAAATTTTGACCCAAAAAAATTTTGAGCCAAACAAAAGTTCGAAAAATTTTGGGACCAAAAAAATTTTGACCCAAAAAAAAGTTCGAAAAAATTTGGGACCAAAAAAATTTTGACCCAAAAAAAAGTTTGAAAAATTTTGGGACCAAAAAAATTTTGACCAAAAAAAAGTTCGAAAAATTTTGGGACCAAAAAAAGTTTGACCCAAAAAAAAGTTCGAAAAAATTTTGGGACCAAAAAAATTTTGAGCCAAAAAAAAGTTCGAAAAAATTTTGGGACCAAAAAAATTTTGAGCCAAAAAAAAGTTCGAAAAATTTTGGGACCAAAAAAATTTTGACCCAAAAAAAAGTGCGAAAAATTTTGGGACTAAAAAAATTTTGAGCCAAAAAAAAGTGTGAAAAATTTTGGAACCAAAAAAAACCTTCGAAAAAATTTTGACCCAAAAAAATTTTGAGCCAAAAAAAAGTTTGAAAAATTTTGGGACCAAAAAAATTTTGACCCAAAAAAAAGTTAAAAAAATTTTGGGACCAAAAAAATTTTGACCAAAAAAAAGTTCGAAAAATTTTGGGACCAAAAAAATTTTGACCCAAAAAAAAGTTCGAAAAAATTTTGACCCAAAAAAATTTTGAGCCAAAAAAAAGTTCGAAAAATTTTGGGACCAAAAAAATTTTGACCCAAAAAAAAGTTTGAAAAAATTTTGACCCAAAAAAATTTTGAGCCAAACAAAAGTTCGAAAAATTTTGGGACCAAAAAAATTTTGACCCAAAAAAAAGTTCGAAAAAATTTGGGACCAAAAAAATTTTGACCCAAAAAAAAGTTTGAAAAATTTTGGGACCAAAAAAATTTTGACCAAAAAAAAGTTCGAAAAATTTTGGGACCAAAAAAATTTTGACCCAAAAAAAAGTTCGAAAAAATTTTGGGACCAAAAAAATTTTGAGCCAAAAAAAAGTTCGAAAAAATTTTGGGACCAAAAAAATTTTGAGCCAAAAAAAAGTTCGAAAAATTTTGGGACCAAAAAAATTTTGACCCCAAAAAAAAGTGCGAAAAATTTTGGGACTAAAAAAATTTTGAGCCAAAAAAAAGTGTGAAAAATTTTGGAACCAAAAAAAACCTTCGAAAAAATTTTGACCAAAAAAAAAGTTTGAAAAATTTTGGGAACAAAAAAAATTTGAGCCAAAAAAATGTTCGAAAAAATTTTGACCCAAAAAAATTTTGAGCCAAAAAAAAGTTCGAAAAATTTTGGGACCAAAAAAATTTTGACCAAAAAAAAAGTTTGAAAAAATTTTGACCCAAAAAAATTTTGAGCCAAAAAAAAGTTCGAAAAATTTTGGGACCAAAAAAATTTTGAGCCAAAAAAAAGTTCGAAAAATTTTGGGACCAAAAAAATTTTGACCCAAAAAAAAGTTCGAAAAAATTTTGACCCAAAAAAATTTTGAGCCAAAAAAAAGTTCGAAAAATTTTGGGACCAAAAAAATTTTGACCCAAAAAAAAGTTTGAAAAAATTTTGACCCAAAAAAATTTTGAGCCAAACAAAAGTTCGAAAAATTTTGGGACCAAAAAAATTTTGACCCAAAAAAAAGTTCGAAAAAATTTGGGACCAAAAAAATTTTGACCCAAAAAAAAGTTTGAAAAATTTTGGGACCAAAAAAATTTTGACCAAAAAAAAGTTCGAAAAATTTTGGGACCAAAAAAATTTTGACCCAAAAAAAAGTTCGAAAAAATTTTGGGACCAAAAAAATTTTGAGCCAAAAAAAAGTTCGAAAAAATTTTGGGACCAAAAAAATTTTGAGCCAAAAAAAAGTTCGAAAAATTTTGGGACCAAAAAAATTTTGACCCAAAAAAAAGTGCGAAAAATTTTGGGACTAAAAAAATTTTGAGCCAAAAAAAAGTGTGAAAAATTTTGGAACCAAAAAAAACCTTCGAAAAAATTTTGACCAAAAAAAAAGTTTGAAAAATTTTGGGAACAAAAAAAATTTGAGCCAAAAAAATGTTCGAAAAAATTTTGACCCAAAAAAATTTTGAGCCAAAAAAAAGTTCGAAAAATTTTGGGACCAAAAAAATTTTGACCAAAAAAAAAGTTTGAAAAAATTTTGGAACCAAAAAAAACCTTCGAAAAAATTTTGACCAAAAAAAAAGTTTGAAAAATTTTGGGAACAAAAAAAATTTGAGCCAAAAAAATGTTCGAAAAAATTTTGACCCAAAAAAATTTTGAGCCAAAAAAAAGTTCGAAAAATTTTGGGACCAAAAAAATTTTGACCAAAAAAAAAGTTTGAAAAAATTTTGACCCAAAAAAATTTTGAGCCAAAAAAAAGTTCGAAAAATTTTGGGACCAAAAAAATTTTGAGCCAAAAAAAAGTTCGAAAAATTTTGGGACCAAAAAAATTTTGACCCAAAAAAAAGTTCGAAAAAATTTTGACCCAAAAAAATTTTGAGCCAAAAAAAAGTTCGAAAAATTTTGGGACCAAAAAAATTTTGACCCAAAAAAAAGTTTGAAAAAATTTTGACCCAAAAAAATTTTGAGCCAAACAAAAGTTCGAAAAATTTTGGGACCAAAAAAATTTTGACCCAAAAAAAAGTTCGAAAAAATTTGGGACCAAAAAAATTTTGACCCAAAAAAAAGTTTGAAAAATTTTGGGACCAAAAAAATTTTGACCAAAAAAAAGTTCGAAAAATTTTGGGACCAAAAAAATTTTGACCCAAAAAAAAGTTCGAAAAAATTTTGGGACCAAAAAAATTTTGAGCCAAAAAAAAGTTCGAAAAAATTTTGGGACCAAAAAAATTTTGAGCCAAAAAAAAGTTCGAAAAATTTTGGGACCAAAAAAATTTTGACCCAAAAAAAAGTGCGAAAAATTTTGGGACTAAAAAAATTTTGAGCCAAAAAAAAGTGTGAAAAATTTTGGAACCAAAAAAAACCTTCGAAAAAATTTTGACCAAAAAAAAAGTTTGAAAAATTTTGGGAACAAAAAAAATTTGAGCCAAAAAAATGTTCGAAAAAATTTTGACCCAAAAAAATTTTGAGCCAAAAAAAAGTTCGAAAAATTTTGGGACCAAAAAAATTTTGACCAAAAAAAAAGTTTGAAAAAATTTTGACCAAAAAAATTTTGAGCCAAAAAAAAGTTCGAAAAATTTTGGGACCAAAAAAATTTTGAGCCAAAAAAAAGTTCGAAAAATTTTGGGACCAAAAAAATTTTGACCCAAAAAAAAGTTCGAAAAAATTTTGACCCAAAAAAATTTTGAGCCAAAAAAAAGTTCGAAAAATTTTGGGACCAAAAAAATTTTGACCCAAAAAAAAGTTTGAAAAAATTTTGACCCAAAAAAATTTTGAGCCAAACAAAAGTTCGAAAAATTTTGGGACCAAAAAAAGTTTGACCCAAAAAAAAGTTCGAAAAATTTTGGGACCAAAAAAATTTTGACCCAAAAAAAAGTTCGAAAAATTTTGGGACCAAAAAAATTTTGACCAAAAAAAAAGTTTGAAAAAATTTTGACCCAAAAAAATTTTGAGCCAAAAAAAAGTTCGAAAAATTTTGGGACCAAAAAAATTTTGACCCAAAAAAAAAGTTCGAAAAATTTTGGGACCAAAAAAATTTTGAGCCAAAAAAAAGTTTGAAAAATTTTGGGACCAAAAAAATTTTGACCCAAAAAAAAGTTTGAAAAATTTTGGGACCAAAAAAATTTTGACCAAAAAAAAGTTCGAAAAATTTTGGGACCAAAAAAATTTTGACCCAAAAAAAAGTTCGAAAAAATTTTGGGACCAAAAAAATTTTGAGCCAAAAAAAAATTCGAAAAATTTTGGGACCAAAAAAATTTTGAGCCAAAAAAAAGTTTGAAAAATTTTGGGACCAAAAAAATTTTGACCAAAAAAAAGTTCGAAAAATTTTTGGGACCAAAAAAATTTTGACCCAAAAAAAAGTTCGAAAAAATTTTGGGACCAAAAAAATTTTGAGCCAAAAAAAAGTTCGAAAAATTTTGGGACCAAAAAAATTTTGACCCAAAAAAAAGTTTGAAAAAATTTTGATCCAAAAAAATTTTGACCCAAAAAAAAGTTCGAAAAATTTTGGGACCAAAAACATTTTGAGCCAAAAAAAAGTTCGAAAAAATTTTCGGACCAAAAAAATTTTGACCCAAAAAAAGTTCGAAAAAATTTTGGGACCAAAAAAATTTTGAGCCAAACAAAAGTTCAAAAAATTTTGGGACCAAAAAAATTTTGACCCAAAAAAAAGTTAGATAAATTTTGGGACCAAAAAAATTTTTGACCCAAAAAAAAGTTCGAAAAATTTTGGGACCAAAAAAATTTTGACCCAAAAAAATTTTGGGACCAAAAAAATTTTGACCCAAAAAAAAGTTCGAAAAAATTTTGACCCAAAAAAAAGTTCGAAAAATTTTGGGACCAAAAAAATTTTGAGCCAAAAAAAAGTTTGAAAAATTTTGGGACCAAAAAAATTTTGACCCAAAAAAAAGTTCGAAAAATTTTGGGACCAAAAAAATTTTGAGCCAAAAAAAAGTTCGAAAAATTTTGGGACCAAAAAAATTTTGAGCCAAAAAAAAGTTCGAAAAATTTTGGGACCAAAAAATTTTTGAGCCAAACAAAAGTTCGAAAAATTTTGGGACCAAAAAAATTTTGACCCAAAAAAAAGTTAGAAAAATTTTGGGACCAAAAAAACTTTTTGACCCAAAAAAAAGTTCGAAAAATTTTGGGACCAAAAAAATTTTGACCCAAAAAAAAATTCGAAAACATTTTGACCCAAAAAAATGTTGAGCCAAAAAAAAGTTCGAAAAATTTTGGGACCAAAAAAATTTTGAGCCAAAAAAAAGTTTGAAAAATTTTGGGACCAAAAAAATTTTGACCCAAAAAAAAGTTCGAAAAATTTTGGGACCAAAAAAATTTTGACCCAAAAAAATTTTGGGACCAAAAAAATTTTGACCCAAAAAAAAGTTCGAAAAAATTTTGACCCAAAAAAAAGTTCGAAAAATTTTGGGACCAAAAAAATTTTGAGCCAAAAAAAAGTTCGAAAAATTTTGGGACCAAAAAAATTTTGACCCAAAAAAAAGTTTGAAAAATTTTGGGACCAAAAAAATTTTGAGCCAAAAAAAAGTTTGAAAAATTTTGGGACCAAAAAAATTTTGACCCAAAAAAAAGTTCGAAAAATTTTGGGACCAAAAAAATTTTGACCCAAAAAAAAGTTTGAAAAATTTTGGGACCAAAAAAATTTTGACCCAAAAAAAAGTTTGAAAAATTTTGGGACCAAAAAAATTTTGACCCAAAAAAAAGTTTGAAAAATTTTGGGACCAAAAAAATTTTGACCCAAAAAAAAGTTCGAAAAAATTTTGGGACCAAAAAAATTTTGACCAAAAAAAAGTTCGAAAAATTTTGGGACCAAAAAAATTTTGACCCAAAAAAAGTTCGAAAAAATTTTGGGACCAAAAAAATTTTGACCCAAAAAAAAGTTCGAAAAATTTTGGGACCAAAAAAATTTTGACCCAAAAAAAAGTCCGAAAAAATTTTGACCCAAAAAAATTTTGAGCCAAAAAAAAGTTTGAAAAATTTTGGGACCAAAAAAATTTTGACCCAAAAAAAAGTTTGAAAAATTTTGGGACCAAAAAAATTTTGACCAAAAAAAAGTTCGAAAAATTTTGGGACCAAAAAAATTTTGACCCAAAAAAAAGTTCGAAAAAATTTTGGGACCAAAAAAATTTTGAGCCAAAAAAAAATTCGAAAAATTTTGGGACCAAAAAAATTTTGAGCCAAAAAAAAGTTTGAAAAATTTTGGGACCAAAAAAATTTTGACCAAAAAAAAGTTCGAAAAATTTTTGGGACCAAAAAAATTTTGACCCAAAAAAAAGTTCGAAAAAATTTTGGGACCAAAAAAATTTTGAGCCAAAAAAAAGTTCGAAAAATTTTGGGACCAAAAAAATTTTGACCCAAAAAAAAGTTTGAAAAAATTTTGATCCAAAAAAATTTTGACCCAAAAAAAAGTTCGAAAAATTTTGGGACCAAAAACATTTTGAGCCAAAAAAAAGTTCGAAAAAATTTTCGGACCAAAAAAATTTTGACCCAAAAAAAGTTCGAAAAAATTTTGGGACCAAAAAAATTTTGAGCCAAACAAAAGTTCAAAAAATTTTGGGACCAAAAAAATTTTGACCCAAAAAAAAGTTAGATAAATTTTGGGACCAAAAAAATTTTTGACCCAAAAAAAAGTTCGAAAAATTTTGGGACCAAAAAAATTTTGACCCAAAAAAATTTTGGGACCAAAAAAATTTTGACCCAAAAAAAAGTTCGAAAAAATTTTGACCCAAAAAAAAGTTCGAAAAATTTTGGGACCAAAAAAATTTTGAGCCAAAAAAAAGTTCGAAAAATTTTGGGACCAAAAAAATTTTGACCCAAAAAAAAGTTTGAAAAATTTTGGGACCAAAAAAATTTTGAGCCAAAAAAAAGTTTGAAAAATTTTGGGACCAAAAAAATTTTGACCCAAAAAAAAGTTCGAAAAATTTTGGGACCAAAAAAATTTTGACCCAAAAAAAAGTTTGAAAAATTTTCGGACCAAAAAAATTTTGAGCCAAAAAAAAGTTTGAAAAATTTTGGGACCAAAAAAATTTTGACCCAAAAAAAAGTTCGAAAAATTTTGGGACCAAAAAAATTTTGAGCCAAAAAAAAGTTCGAAAAATTTTGGGACCAAAAAAATTTTGAGCCAAAAAAAAGTTCGAAAAATTTTGGGACCAAAAAATTTTTGAGCCAAACAAAAGTTCGAAAAATTTTGGGACCAAAAAAATTTTGACCCAAAAAAAAGTTAGAAAAATTTTGGGACCAAAAAAACTTTTTGACCCAAAAAAAAGTTCGAAAAATTTTGGGACCAAAAAAATTTTGACCCAAAAAAAAATTTGGGACCAAAAAAATTTTGACCCAAAAAAAAATTCGAAAACATTTTGACCCAAAAAAATGTTGAGCCAAAAAAAAGTTCGAAAAATTTTGGGACCAAAAAAATTTTGAGCCAAAAAAAAGTTTGAAAAATTTTGGGACCAAAAAAATTTTGACCCAAAAAAAAGTTCGAAAAATTTTGGGACCAAAAAAATTTTGACCCAAAAAAATTTTGGGACCAAAAAAATTTTGACCCAAAAAAAAGTTCGAAAAAATTTTGACCCAAAAAAAAGTTCGAAAAATTTTGGGACCAAAAAAATTTTGAGCCAAAAAAAAGTTCGAAAAATTTTGGGACCAAAAAAATTTTGACCCAAAAAAAAATTTGAAAAATTTTGGGACCAAAAAAATTTTGAGCCAAAAAAAAATTCGAAAAATTTTGGGACCAAAAAAATTTTGAGCCAAAAAAAAGTTTGAAAAATTTTGGGACCAAAAACATTTTGACCAAAAAAAAGTTCGAAAAATTTTTGGGACCAAAAAAATTTTGACCCAAAAAAAAGTTCGAAAAAATTTTGGGACCAAAAAAATTTTGAGCCAAAAAAAAGTTTGAAAAATTTTGGGACCAAAAAAATTTTGACCCAAAAAAAAGTTCGAAAAATTTTGGGACCAAAAAAATTTTGAGCCAAAAAAAAGTTCGAAAAATTTTGGGACCAAAAAAATTTTGAGCCAAAAAAAAGTTCGAAAAATTTTGGGACCAAAAAATTTTTGAGCCAAACAAAAGTTCGAAAAATTTTGGGACCAAAAAAATTTTGACCCAAAAAAAAGTTAGAAAAATTTTGGGACCAAAAAAACTTTTTGACCCAAAAAAAAGTTCGAAAAATTTTGGGACCAAAAAAATTTTGACCCAAAAAAAAATTTGGGACCAAAAAAATTTTGACCCAAAAAAAAATTCGAAAACATTTTGACCCAAAAAAATGTTGAGCCAAAAAAAAGTTCGAAAAATTTTGGGACCAAAAAAATTTTGAGCCAAAAAAAAGTTTGAAAAATTTTGGGACCAAAAAAATTTTGACCCAAAAAAAAGTTCGAAAAATTTTGGGACCAAAAAAATTTTGACCCAAAAAAATTTTGGGACCAAAAAAATTTTGACCCAAAAAAAAGTTCGAAAAAATTTTGACCCAAAAAAAAGTTCGAAAAATTTTGGGACCAAAAAAATTTTGAGCCAAAAAAAAGTTCGAAAAATTTTGGGACCAAAAAAATTTTGACCCAAAAAAAAATTTGAAAAATTTTGGGACCAAAAAAATTTTGAGCCAAAAAAAAATTCGAAAAATTTTGGGACCAAAAAAATTTTGAGCCAAAAAAAAGTTTGAAAAATTTTGGGACCAAAAAAATTTTGACCAAAAAAAAGTTCGAAAAATTTTTGGGACCAAAAAAATTTTGACCCAAAAAAAAGTTCGAAAAAATTTTGGGACCAAAAAAATTTTGAGCCAAAAAAAAGTTCGAAAAATTTTGGGACCAAAAAAATTTTGACCCAAAAAAAAGTTTGAAAAAATTTTGATCCAAAAAAATTTTGACCCAAAAAAAAGTTCGAAAAATTTTGGGACCAAAAACATTTTGAGCCAAAAAAAAGTTCGAAAAAATTTTCGGACCAAAAAAATTTTGACCCAAAAAAAGTTCGAAAAAATTTTGGGACCAAAAAAATTTTGAGCCAAACAAAAGTTCAAAAAATTTTGGGACCAAAAAAATTTTGACCCAAAAAAAAGTTAGATAAATTTTGGGACCAAAAAAATTTTTGACCCAAAAAAAAGTTCGAAAAATTTTGGGACCAAAAAAATTTTGACCCAAAAAAATTTTGGGACCAAAAAAATTTTGACCCAAAAAAAAGTTCGAAAAAATTTTGACCCAAAAAAAAGTTCGAAAAATTTTGGGACCAAAAAAATTTTGAGCCAAAAAAAAGTTCGAAAAATTTTGGGACCAAAAAAATTTTGACCCAAAAAAAAGTTTGAAAAATTTTGGGACCAAAAAAATTTTGAGCCAAAAAAAAGTTTGAAAAATTTTGGGACCAAAAAAATTTTGACCCAAAAAAAAGTTCGAAAAATTTTGGGACCAAAAAAATTTTGAGCCAAAAAAAAGTTTGAAAAATTTTGGGACCAAAAAAATTTTGAGCCAAAAAAAAGTTTGAAAAATTTTGGGACCAAAAAAATTTTGACCCAAAAAAAAGTTCGAAAAATTTTGGGACCAAAAAAATTTTGACCCAAAAAAAAGTTCGAAAAATTTTGGGACCAATAAAATTTTGAGCCAAAAAAAAGTTCGAAAAATTTTGGGACCAAAAAATTTTTGAGCCAAACAAAAGTTCGAAAAATTTTGGGACCAAAAAAATTTTGACCCAAAAAAAAGTTAGAAAAATTTTGGGACCAAAAAAACTTTTTGACCCAAAAAAAAGTTCGAAAAATTTTGGGACCAAAAAAATTTTGACCCAAAAAAAAATTCGAAAACATTTTGACCCAAAAAAATTTTGACCCAAAAAAAAGTTCGAAAAATTTTGGGACCAAAAAAATTTTGAGCCAAAAAAAAGTTTGAAAAATTTTGGGACCAAAAAAATTTTGACCCAAAAAAAAGTTCGAAAAATTTTGGGACCAAAAAAATTTTGACCCAAAAAAAAGTTTGAAAAAATTTTGATCCAAAAAAATTTTGACCCAAAAAAAAGTTAGAAAAATTTTGGGACCAAAAACATTTTGAGCCAAAAAAAAGTTCGAAAAAATTTTCGGACCAAAAAAATTTTGACCCAAAAAAAGTTCGAAAAAATTTTGGGACCAAAAAAATTTTGAGCCAAACAAAAGTTCAAAAAATTTTGGGACCAAAAAAATTTTGACCCAAAAAAAAGTTAGATAAATTTTGGGACCAAAAAAATTTTTGACCCAAAAAAAAGTTCGAAAAATTTTGGGACCAAAAAAATTTTGACCCAAAAAAAATTTTGGGACCAAAAAAATTTTGACCCAAAAAAAAGTTCGAAAAAATTTTGACCCAAAAAAAAGTTCGAAAAATTTTGGGACCAAAAAAATTTTGAGCCAAAAAAAAGTTCGAAAAATTTTGGGACCAAAAAAATTTTGACCCAAAAAAAAGTTTGAAAAATTTTGGGACCAAAAAAATTTTGAGCCAAAAAAAAGTTTGAAAAATTTTGGGACCAAAAAAATTTTGACCCAAAAAAAAGTTCGAAAAATTTTGGGACCAAAAAAATTTTGACCCAAAAAAAAGTTTGAAAAATTTTCGGACCAAAAAAATTTTGAGCCAAAAAAAAGTTTGAAAAATTTTGGGACCAAAAAAATTTTGACCCAAAAAAAAGTTCGAAAAATTTTGGGACCAAAAAAATTTTGACCCAAAAAAAAGTTCGAAAAATTTTGGGACCAATAAAATTTTGAGCCAAAAAAAAGTTCGAAAAATTTTGGGACCAAAAAATTTTTGAGCCAAACAAAAGTTCGAAAAATTTTGGGACCAAAAAAATTTTGACCCAAAAAAAAGTTAGAAAAATTTTGGGACCAAAAAAACTTTTTGACCCAAAAAAAAGTTCGAAAAATTTTGGGACCAAAAAAATTTTGACCCAAAAAAAAATTCGAAAACATTTTGACCCAAAAAAATTTTGACCCAAAAAAAAGTTCGAAAAATTTTGGGACCAAAAAAATTTTGAGCCAAAAAAAAGTTTGAAAAATTTTGGGACCAAAAAAATTTTGACCCAAAAAAAAGTTCGAAAAATTTTGGGACCAAAAAAATTTTGACCCAAAAAAAAGTTCGAAAAATTTTGGGACCAAAAAAATTTTGACCCAAAAAAAGTTCGAAAAATTTTGGGACCAAAAAATTTTGACCCAAAAAAAAGTTCGAAAAATTTTGGGACCAAAAACATTTTGACCCAAAAAAAAGTTCGAAAAAATTTTGGGTCCAAAAAAATTTTGAGCCAAAAAAAAGTTCGAAAAATTTTGGGACCAAAAAAATTTTGAGCCAAACAAAAGTTCGAAAAATTTTGGGACCAAAAAAATTTTGACCCAAAAAAAAGTTAGAAAAATTTTGGGACCAAAAAAATTTTGACCCAAAAAAAAGTTCGAAAAATTTTGGGACCAAAAAAATTTTGACCCAAAAAAAAGTTCGAAAAATTTTGGGACCAAAAAAATTTTGAGCCAAAAAAAAGTTCGAAAAATTTTGGGACCAAAAAATTTTTGAGCCAAACAAAAGTTCGAAAAATTTTGGGACCAAAAAAATTTTGACCCAAAAAAAAGTTAGAAAAATTTTGGGACCAAAAAAACTTTTTGACCCAAAAAAAAGTTCGAAAAATTTTGGGACCAAAAAAATTTTGACCCAAAAAAAAATTCGAAAACATTTTGACCCAAAAAAATTTTGACCCAAAAAAAAGTTCGAAAAATTTTGGGACCAAAAAAATTTTGAGCCAAAAAAAAGTTTGAAAAATTTTGGGACCAAAAAAATTTTGACCCAAAAAAAAGTTCGAAAAATTTTGGGACCAAAAAAATTTTGACCCAAAAAAAAGTTCGAAAAATTTTGGGACCAAAAAAATTTTGACCCAAAAAAAGTTCGAAAAATTTTGGGACCAAAAAATTTTGACCCAAAAAAAAGTTCGAAAAATTTTGGGACCAAAAACATTTTGACCCAAAAAAAAGTTCGAAAAAATTTTGGGACCAAAAAAATTTTGAGCCAAAAAAAAGTTCGAAAAATTTTGGGACCAAAAAAATTTTGAGCCAAACAAAAGTTCAAAAAATTTTGGGACCAAAAAAATTTTGACCCAAAAAAAAGTTAGAAAAATTTTGGGACCAAAAAAACTTTTTGACCCAAAAAAAAGTTCGAAAAATTTTGGGACCAAAAAAATTTTGACCCAAAAAAAGTTCGAAAAATTTTGGGACCAAAAAAATTTTGACCCAAAAAAAAGTTCGAAAAATTTTGGGACCAAAAAAATTTTGACCCAAAAAAAAGTTAGAAAAATTTTGGGACCAAAAAAATTTTGACCCAAAAAAAAATTCGAAAACATTTTGACCCAAAAAAATTTTGACCCAAACAAAAGTTCGAAAAATTTTGGGACCAAAAAAATTTTGACCCAAAAAAAAGTTAGAAAAATTTTGGGACCAAAAAAATTTTGACCCAAAAAAAAGTTCGAAAAATTTTGGGACCAAAAAAATTTTGACCCAAAAAAAAGTTCGAAAAATTTTGGGACCAAAAAAATTTTGAGCCAAAAAAAAGTTCGAAAAATTTTGGGACCAAAAAATTTTTGAGCCAAACAAAAGTTCGAAAAATTTTGGGACCAAAAAAATTTTGACCCAAAAAAAAGTTAGAAAAATTTTGGGACCAAAAAAACTTTTTGACCCAAAAAAAAGTTCGAAAAATTTTGGGACCAAAAAAATTTTGACCCAAAAAAAAATTCGAAAACATTTTGACCCAAAAAAATTTTGACCCAAAAAAAAGTTCGAAAAATTTTGGGACCAAAAAAATTTTGAGCCAAAAAAAAGTTTGAAAAATTTTGGGACCAAAAAAATTTTGACCCAAAAAAAAGTTCGAAAAATTTTGGGACCAAAAAAATTTTGACCCAAAAAAAAGTTCGTAAAATTTTGGGACCAAAAAAATTTTGACCCAAAAAAAGTTCGAAAAATTTTGGGACCAAAAAATTTTGACCCAAAAAAAAGTTCGAAAAATTTTGGGACCAAAAACATTTTGACCCAAAAAAAAGTTCGAAAAAATTTTGGGACCAAAAAAATTTTGAGCCAAAAAAAAGTTCGAAAAATTTTGGGACCAAAAAAATTTTGAGCCAAACAAAAGTTCAAAAAATTTTGGGACCAAAAAAATTTTGACCCAAAAAAAAGTTAGAAAAATTTTGGGACCAAAAAAACTTTTTGACCCAAAAAAAAGTTCGAAAAATTTTGGGACCAAAAAAATTTTGACCCAAAAAAAGTTCGAAAAATTTTGGGACCAAAAAAATTTTGACCCAAAAAAAAGTTCGAAAAATTTTGGGACCAAAAACATTTTGACCCAAAAAAAAGTTCGAAAAAATTTTGGGACCAAAAAAATTTTGAGCCAAAAAAAAGTTCGAAAAATTTTGGGACCAAAAAAATTTTGAGCCAAACAAAAGTTCGAAAAATTTTGGGACCAAAAAAATTTTGACCCAAAAAAAAGTTCGAAAAATTTTGGGACCAAAAAAATTTTGACCCAAAAAAAAATTCGAAAACATTTTGACCCAAAAAAATTTTGACCCAAAAAAAAGTTCGAAAAATTTTGGGACCAAAAAAATTTTGAGCCAAAAAAAAGTTTGAAAAATTTTGGGACCAAAAAAATTTTGACCCAAAAAAAAGTTCGAAAAATTTTGGGACCAAAAAAATTTTGACCCAAAAAAAAGTTCGAAAAATTTTGGGACCAAAAAAATTTTGACCCAAAAAAAGTTCGAAAAATTTTGGGACCAAAAAATTTTGACCAAAAAAAAAGTTCGAAAAATTTTGGGACCAAAAACATTTTGACCCAAAAAAAGTTCGAAAAAATTTTGGGACCAAAAAAATTTTGAGCCAAAAAAAAGTTCGAAAAATTTTGGGACCAAAAAAATTTTGAGCCAAACAAAAGTTCGAAAAATTTTGGGACCAAAAAAATTTTGACCCAAAAAAAAATTCGAAAACATTTTGACCCAAAAAAATTTTGACCCAAAAAAAAGTTCGAAAAATTTTGGGACCAAAAAAATTTTGAGCCAAAAAAAAGTTTGAAAAATTTTGGGACCAAAAAAATTTTGACCCAAAAAAAAGTTCGAAAAATTTTGGGACCAAAAAAATTTTGACCCAAAAAAAAGTTCGAAAAATTTTGGGACCAAAAAAATTTTGACCCAAAAAAAGTTCGAAAAATTTTGGGACCAAAAAATTTTGAGCCAAAAAAAAGTTCGAAAAATTTTGGGACCAAAAAAATTTTGAGCCAAACAAAAGTTCGAAAAATTTTGGGACCAAAAAAATTTTGACCCAAAAAAAAGTTAGAAAAATTTTGGGACCAAAAAAACTTTTTGACCCAAAAAAAAGTTCGAAAAATTTTGGAACCAAAACAATTTTGACCCAAAAAAATTTTGAGCCAAAAAAAAGTTCGAAAAATATTTAGGACAAAAAAAATTTTGAGTCAAAAAAAAGTTTGAAAAATTTTGGGACCAAAAAAATTTTGACCCAAAAAAAGTTCGAAAAATTTTGGGACCAAAAAATTTTGACCCAAAAAAAAGTTCGAAAAATTTTGGGACCAAAAACATTTTGACCCAAAAAAAAGTTCGAAAAAATTTTGGGACCAAAAAAATTTTGAGCCAAAAAAAAGTTCGAAAAATTTTGGGACCAAAAAAATTTTGAGCCAAACAAAAGTTCGAAAAATTTTGGGACCAAAAAAATTTTGACCCAAAAAAAAGTTAGAAAAATTTTGGGACCAAAAAAACTTTTTGACCCAAAAAAAAGTTCGAAAAATTTTGGGACCAAAAAAATTTTGACCCAAAAAAAGTTCGAAAAATTTTGGGACCAAAAAAATTTTGACCCAAAAAAAAGTTCGAAAAATTTTGGGACCAAAAACATTTTGACCCAAAAAAAAGTTCGAAAAAATTTTGGGACCAAAAAAATTTTGAGCCAAAAAAAAGTTCGAAAAATTTTGGGACCAAAAAAATTTTGAGCCAAACAAAAGTTCGAAAAATTTTGGGACCAAAAAAATTTTGACCCAAAAAAAAGTTAGAAAAATTTTGGGACCAAAAAAACTTTTTGACCCAAAAAAAAGTTCGAAAAATTTTGGAACCAAAACAATTTTGACCCAAAAAAATTTTGAGCCAAAAAAAAGTTCGAAAAATATTTAGGACAAAAAAAATTTTGAGTCAAAAAAAAGTTTGAAAAATTTTGGGACCAAAAAAATTTTGAGCTAAAAAAAAGTTCGAAAAATTTTGGGACCAAAAAAATTTTGAGCCAAAAAAAAGTTCGAAAAATTTTGGGAACAAAAAAATTTTGACCCAAAAAAAAGTTTGAAAAATTTTGGGACCAAAAAAATTTTGAGCCAAAAAAAAGTTTGAAAAATTTTGGGACCAAAAAAATTTTGACCCAAAAAAAAGTTCGAAAAATTTTGGGACCAAAAAAATTTTGACCCAAAAAAAAGTTTGAAAAATTTTGGGACCAAAAAAATTTTGAGCCAAAAAAAAGTTTGAAAAATTTTGGGACCAAAAAAATTTTGACCCAAAAAAAAGTTCGAAAAATTTTGGGACCAAAAAAATTTTGACCCAAAAAAAAGTTCGAAAAAATTTTGACCAAAAAAATTTTGACCCAAAAAAAAGTTCGAAAAATTTTGGGACCAAAAAAATTTTGACCCAAAAAAAAGTTCGAAAAATTTTGGGACCAAAAAAATTTTGAGCCAAAAAAAAGTTCGAAAAATTTTGGGACCAAAAAATTTTTGAGCCAAACAAAAGTTCGAAAAATTTTGGGACCAAAAAAATTTTGACCCAAAAAAAAGTTAGAAAAATTTTGGGACCAAAAAAACTTTTTGACCCAAAAAAAAGTTCGAAAAATTTTGGGACCAAAAAAATTTTGACCCAAAAAAAAATTCGAAAACATTTTGACCCAAAAAAATTTTGACCCAAAAAAAAGTTCGAAAAATTTTGGGACCAAAAAAATTTTGAGCCAAAAAAAAGTTTGAAAAATTTTGGGACCAAAAAAATTTTGACCCAAAAAAAAGTTCGAAAAATTTTGGGACCAAAAAAATTTTGACCCAAAAAAAAGTTCGAAAAATTTTGGGACCAAAAAAATTTTGACCCAAAAAAAGTTCGAAAAATTTTGGGACCAAAAAATTTTGACCCAAAAAAAAGTTCGAAAAATTTTGGGACCAAAAACATTTTGACCCAAAAAAAAGTTCGAAAAAATTTTGGGACCAAAAAAATTTTGAGCCAAAAAAAAGTTCGAAAAATTTTGGGACCAAAAAAATTTTGAGCCAAACAAAAGTTCGAAAAATTTTGGGACCAAAAAAATTTTGACCCAAAAAAAAGTTCGAAAAATTTTGGGACCAAAAAAACTTTTTGACCCAAAAAAAAGGTCGAAAAATTTTGGGACCAAAAAAATTTTGAACCAAAAAAAGTTCGAAAAATTTTGGGACCAAAAAAATTTTGACCCAAAAAAAAGTTCGAAAAATTTTGGGACCAAAAACATTTTGACCAAAAAAGAGGTCGAAAAAATTTTGGGACCAAAAAAATTTTGAGCCAAAAAAAAGTTCGAAAAATTTTGGGACCAAAAAAATTTTGAGCCAAACAAAAGTTCGAAAAATTTTGGGACCAAAAAAATTTTGACCCAAAAAAAAGTTAGAAAAATTTTGGGACCAAAAAAACTTTTTGACCCAAAAAAAAGTTCGAAAAATTTTGGAACCAAAACAATTTTGACCCAAAAAAATTTTGAGCCAAAGAAAAGTTCGAAAAATATTTAGGACAAAAAAAATTTTGAGTCAAAAAAAAGTTTGAAAAATTTTGGGACCAAAAAAATTTTGAGCTAAAAAAAAGTTCGAAAAATTTTGGGACCAAAAAAATTTTGACCCAAAAAAAACTTCGAAAAAAATTTGACCCAAAAAAAAGTTTGAAAAATTTTGGGACCAAAAAAATTTTGACCCAAAAAAAATTTCGAAAAAAATTTGACCCAAAAAAAAGTTCGAAAAATTTTGGGACAAAAAAAAATTTTGAGCCAAAAAAAAGTTTGAAAAATTTTGGGACCAAAAAAATTTTGACCCAAAAAAAACTCGAAAAATTTTGGGACCAAAAAAAATTTCGCCCAAAAAAAAGTTTGAAAAATTTTGGGACCAAAAAAATTTTCACCCAAAAAAACTTCGAAAAATTTTCGGACCAAAAAAATTTTCACCCAAAAAATAAAATCGAAAAATTTTGGGACCAAAAAAATTTTGACCCAAAAAAAGTTCGAAAAATTTTGGGACCAAAAAATTTTGACCCAAAAAAAAGTTCGAAAAATTTTGGGACCAAAAACATTTTGACCCAAAAAAAAGTTCGAAAAAATTTTGGGACCAAAAAAATTTTGAGCCAAAAAAAAGTTCGAAAAATTTTGGGACCAAAAAAATTTTGAGCCAAACAAAAGTTCGAAAAATTTTGGGACCAAAAAAATTTTGACCCAAAAAAAAGTTAGAAAAATTTTGGGACCAAAAAAACTTTTTGACCCAAAAAAAAGTTCGAAAAATTTTGGGACCAAAAAAATTTTGACCCAAAAAAAGTTCGAAAAATTTTGGGACCAAAAAAATTTTGACCCAAAAAAAAGTTCGAAAAATTTTGGGACCAAAAACATTTTGACCCAAAAAAAAGTTCGAAAAAATTTTGGGACCAAAAAAATTTTGAGCCAAAAAAAAGTTCGAAAAATTTTGGGACCAAAAAAATTTTGAGCCAAACAAAAGTTCGAAAAATTTTGGGACCAAAAAAATTTTGACCCAAAAAAAAGTTCGAAAAATTTTGGGACCAAAAAAACTTTTTGACCCAAAAAAAAGGTCGAAAAATTTTGGGACCAAAAAAATTTTGAACCAAAAAAAGTTCGAAAAATTTTGGGACCAAAAAAATTTTGACCCAAAAAAAAGTTCGAAAAATTTTGGGACCAAAAACATTTTGACCAAAAAAGAGGTCGAAAAAATTTTGGGACCAAAAAAATTTTGAGCCAAAAAAAAGTTCGAAAAATTTTGGGACCAAAAAAATTTTGAGCCAAACAAAAGTTCGAAAAATTTTGGGACCAAAAAAATTTTGACCCAAAAAAAAGTTAGAAAAATTTTGGGACCAAAAAAACTTTTTGACCCAAAAAAAAGTTCGAAAAATTTTGGAACCAAAACAATTTTGACCCAAAAAAATTTTGAGCCAAAGAAAAGTTCGAAAAATATTTAGGACAAAAAAAATTTTGAGTCAAAAAAAAGTTTGAAAAATTTTGGGACCAAAAAAATTTTGAGCTAAAAAAAAGTTCGAAAAATTTTGGGACCAAAAAAATTTTGACCCAAAAAAAACTTCGAAAAAAATTTGACCCAAAAAAAAGTTTGAAAAATTTTGGGACCAAAAAAATTTTGACCCAAAAAAAATTTCGAAAAAAATTTGACCCAAAAAAAAGTTCGAAAAATTTTGGGACAAAAAAAAATTTTGAGCCAAAAAAAAGTTTGAAAAATTTTGGGACCAAAAAAATTTTGACCCAAAAAAAACTCGAAAAATTTTGGGACCAAAAAAAATTTCGCCCAAAAAAAAGTTTGAAAAATTTTGGGACCAAAAAAATTTTCACCCAAAAAAACTTCGAAAAATTTTCGGACCAAAAAAATTTTCACCCAAAAAATAAAATCGAAAAATTTTGGGACCAAAAAAATTTTGACCCAAAAAAAGTTCGAAAAATTTTGGGACCAAAAAATTTTGACCCAAAAAAAAGTTCGAAAAATTTTGGGACCAAAAACATTTTGACCCAAAAAAAAGTTCGAAAAAATTTTGGGACCAAAAAAATTTTGAGCCAAAAAAAAGTTCGAAAAATTTTGGGACCAAAAAAATTTTGAGCCAAACAAAAGTTCGAAAAATTTTGGGACCAAAAAAATTTTGACCCAAAAAAAAGTTAGAAAAATTTTGGGACCAAAAAAACTTTTTGACCCAAAAAAAAGTTCGAAAAATTTTGGGACCAAAAAAATTTTGACCCAAAAAAAGTTCGAAAAATTTTGGGACCAAAAAAATTTTGACCCAAAAAAAAGTTCGAAAAATTTTGGGACCAAAAACATTTTGACCCAAAAAAAAGTTCGAAAAAATTTTGGGACCAAAAAAATTTTGAGCCAAAAAAAAGTTCGAAAAATTTTGGGACCAAAAAAATTTTGAGCCAAACAAAAGTTCGAAAAATTTTGGGACCAAAAAAATTTTGACCCAAAAAAAAGTTAGAAAAATTTTGGGACCAAAAAAACTTTTTGACCCAAAAAAAAGTTCGAAAAATTTTGGAACCAAAACAATTTTGACCCAAAAAAATTTTGAGCCAAAAAAAAGTTCGAAAAATATTTAGGACAAAAAAAATTTTGAGTCAAAAAAAAGTTTGAAAAATTTTGGGACCAAAAAAATTTTGACCCAAAAAAAGTTCGAAAAATTTTGGGACCAAAAAATTTTGACCCAAAAAAAAGTTCGAAAAATTTTGGGACCAAAAACATTTTGACCCAAAAAAAAGTTCGAAAAAATTTTGGGACCAAAAAAATTTTGAGCCAAAAAAAAGTTCGAAAAATTTTGGGACCAAAAAAATTTTGAGCCAAACAAAAGTTCGAAAAATTTTGGGACCAAAAAAATTTTGACCCAAAAAAAAGTTAGAAAAATTTTGGGACCAAAAAAACTTTTTGACCCAAAAAAAAGTTCGAAAAATTTTGGGACCAAAAAAATTTTGACCCAAAAAAAGTTCGAAAAATTTTGGGACCAAAAAAATTTTGACCCAAAAAAAAGTTCGAAAAATTTTGGGACCAAAAACATTTTGACCCAAAAAAAAGTTCGAAAAAATTTTGGGACCAAAAAAATTTTGAGCCAAAAAAAAGTTCGAAAAATTTTGGGACCAAAAAAATTTTGAGCCAAACAAAAGTTCGAAAAATTTTGGGACCAAAAAAATTTTGACCCAAAAAAAAGTTAGAAAAATTTTGGGACCAAAAAAACTTTTTGACCCAAAAAAAAGTTCGAAAAATTTTGGAACCAAAACAATTTTGACCCAAAAAAATTTTGAGCCAAAAAAAAGTTCGAAAAATATTTAGGACAAAAAAAATTTTGAGTCAAAAAAAAGTTTGAAAAATTTTGGGACCAAAAAAATTTTGAGCTAAAAAAAAGTTCGAAAAATTTTGGGACCAAAAAAATTTTGAGCCAAAAAAAAGTTCGAAAAATTTTGGAACCAAAACAATTTTGACCCAAAAAAATTTTGAGCCAAAAAAAAGTTCGAAAAATATTTAGGACAAAAAAAATTTTGAGTCAAAAAAAAGTTTGAAAAATTTTGGGACCAAAAAAATTTTGAGCTAAAAAAAAGTTCGAAAAATTTTGGGACCAAAAAAATTTTGAGCCAAAAAAAAGTTCGAAAAATTTTGGGAACAAAAAAATTTTGACCCAAAAAAAAGTTTGAAAAATTTTGGGACCAAAAAAATTTTGAGCCAAAAAAAAGTTTGAAAAATTTTGGGACCAAAAAAATTTTGACCCAAAAAAAAGTTCGAAAAATTTTGGGACCAAAAAAATTTTGACCCAAAAAAAAGTTTGAAAAATTTTGGGACCAAAAAAATTTTGAGCCAAAAAAAAGTTTGAAAAATTTTGGGACCAAAAAAATTTTGACCCAAAAAAAAGTTCGAAAAATTTTGGGACCAAAAAAATTTTGACCCAAAAAAAAGTTCGAAAAAATTTTGGGACCAAAAAAATTTTGACCCAAAAAAAAGTTCGAAAAATTTTGGGACCAAAAAAATTTTGACCCAAAAAAAAGTTCGAAAAATTTTGGGACCAAAAAAATTTTGAGCCAAAAAAAAGTTCGAAAAATTTTGGGACCAAAAAATTTTTGAGCCAAACAAAAGTTCGAAAAATTTTGGGACCAAAAAAATTTTGACCCAAAAAAAAGTTAGAAAAATTTTGGGACCAAAAAAACTTTTTGACCCAAAAAAAAGTTCGAAAAATTTTGGGACCAAAAAAATTTTGACCCAAAAAAAAATTCGAAAACATTTTGACCCAAAAAAATTTTGACCCAAAAAAAAGTTCGAAAAATTTTGGGACCAAAAAAATTTTGAGCCAAAAAAAAGTTTGAAAAATTTTGGGACCAAAAAAATTTTGACCCAAAAAAAAGTTCGAAAAATTTTGGGACCAAAAAAATTTTGACCCAAAAAAAAGTTCGAAAAATTTTGGGACCAAAAAAATTTTGACCCAAAAAAAGTTCGAAAAATTTTGGGACCAAAAAATTTTGACCCAAAAAAAAGTTCGAAAAATTTTGGGACCAAAAACATTTTGACCCAAAAAAAAGTTCGAAAAAATTTTGGGACCAAAAAAATTTTGAGCCAAAAAAAAGTTCGAAAAATTTTGGGACCAAAAAAATTTTGAGCCAAACAAAATTCGAAAAATTTTGGGACCAAAAAAATTTTGACCCAAAAAAAAGTTAGAAAAATTTTGGGACCAAAAAAACTTTTTGACCCAAAAAAAAGGTCGAAAAATTTTGGGACCAAAAAAATTTTGACCCAAAAAAAGTTCGAAAAATTTTGGGACCAAAAAAATTTTGACCGAAAAAAAAGTTCGAAAAATTTTGGGACCAAAAAAATTTTGACCCAAAAAAAAGTTTGAAAAATTTTGGGACCAAAAAAATTTTGACCCAAAAAAAAGTTTGAAAAATTTTCGAACCAAAAAAATTTTGAGCCAAAAAAAAGTTTGAAAACTTTTGGGACCAAAAAAATGTTCGAAAAAAATTTGACCCAAAAAAAATTTGAGCCAAAAAAAAGTTCGAAAAATTTTGAGACCAAAAAAATTTTGACCCAAAAAAAAGTTTGAAAAATTTTGGGACCAAAAAAATTTTGACCCAAAAAAAAGTTCGAAAAATTTTGGGACCAAAAAAATTTTGACCCAAAAAAAAGTTAGAAAAATTTTGGGACCAAAAAAACTTTTTGACCCAAAAAAAAGGTCGAAAAATTTTGGGACCAAAAAAATTTTGACCCAAAAAAAGTTCGAAAAATTTTGGGACCAAAAAAATTTTGACCCAAAAAAAAGTTCGAAAAATTTTGGGACCAAAAACATTTTGACCAAAAAAGAGGTCGAAAAAATTTTGGGACCAAAAAAATTTTGAGCCAAAAAAAAGTTCGAAAAATTTTGGGACCAAAAAAATTTTGAGCCAAACAAAAGTTCGAAAAATTTTGGGACCAAAAAAATTTTGACCCAAAAAAAAGTTAGAAAAATTTTGGGACCAAAAAAACTTTTTGACCCAAAAAAAAGTTCGAAAAATTTTGGAACCAAAACAATTTTGACCCAAAAAAATTTTGAGCCAAAGAAAAGTTCGAAAAATATTTAGGACAAAAAAAATTTTGAGTCAAAAAAAAGTTTGAAAAATTTTGGGACCAAAAAAATTTTGAGCTAAAAAAAAGTTCGAAAAATTTTGGGACCAAAAAAATTTTGACCCAAAAAAAACTTCGAAAAAAATTTGACCCAAAAAAAAGTTTGAAAAATTTTGGGACCAAAAAAATTTTGACCCAAAAAAAATTTCGAAAAAAATTTGACCCAAAAAAAAGTTCGAAAAATTTTGGGACAAAAAAAAATTTTGAGCCAAAAAAAAGTTTGAAAAATTTTGGGACCAAAAAAATTTTGACCCAAAAAAAACTCGAAAAATTTTGGGACCAAAAAAAATTTCGCCCAAAAAAAAGTTTGAAAAATTTTGGGACCAAAAAAATTTTCACCCAAAAAAACTTCGAAAAATTTTCGGACCAAAAAAAAACTTTGACCCAAAAAAAATTTTGACCCAAAAAAAACTTTGAAAAATTTTCGGACCAAAAAAAATTTGACCAAAAAAAAACTTCGAAAAATTTTCGGACCAAAAAAATTTTGACTCAAAAAAAACTTTGAAAAATTTTGGGACCAAAAAAATTTTCACCCAAAAAATAAAATCGAAAAATTTTGGGACCAAAAAAAATTTCACCCAAAAAAAACTTCGAAAAAATTTTGGGACCAAAAAATTTTTGGACCAAAAAAAACTTCGAAAAATTTTGGGACCAAAAAAATTTTGACCCAAAAAAAACTTCGAAAAATTTTGAGACCAAAAAAATTTTGACCCAAAAAAAAGTTTGAAAAATTTTGGGACCAAAAAAATTTTGACCCAAAAAAAAGTTCGAAAAATTTTGGGACCCAAAAAATTTTGACCCAAAAAAAAGTTTGAAAAATTTTCGTACCAAAAAAATTTTGAGCCAAAAAAAAGTTTGAAAAATTTTGGGACCAAAAAAATGTTCGAAAAAAATTTGACCCAAAAAAATTTTGAGCCAAAAAAAAAGTTCGAAAAATTTTGAGACCAAAAAAATTTTGACCCAAAAAAAAGTTTGAAAAATTTTGTGACCAAAAAAATTTTGACCCAAAAAAAAGTTTGAAAAATTTTGGGACTAAAAAAATTTTGACCCAAAAAAAAATTTGACCCAAAAAAAATTAGAAAAATTTTCAGACCAAAAAAATTTTGAAACACAAAAAACTTCGAAAAAATTTCGGACCAAAAAAATTTTCACCCAAATAAAAATTAAAAAAATTTTGGGACCAAAAAAATTTCACCCAAAAAAAAAGTTTGAAAAATTTTGGGACCAAAAAAATTTTGACCAAAAAAAAAGTTCGAAAAATTTTGGGACCCAAAAAATTTTGACCCAAAAAAAAGTTTTTCGTACCAAAAAAATTTTGAGCCAAAAAAAAGTTTTTCGTACCAAAAAAATTTTGAGCCAAAAAAAAGTTTGAAAAATTTTGGGACCAAAAAAATGTTCGAAAAAAATTTGACCCAAAAAAATTTTGAGCCAAAAAAAAGTTCGAAAAATTTTGAGACCAAAAAAATTTTGACCCAAAAAAAAGTTTGAAAAATTTTGGGACCAAAAAAATTTTGACCAAACAAAAAGTTCGAAAAATTTTGGGACCAAAAAAATTTTGACCCAAAAAAAAGTTTGAAAAATTTTGGGACCAAAAAAATTTTGACCCAAAAAAAAGTTTGAAAAATTTTCGAACCAAAAAAATTTTGAGCCAAAAAAAAGTTTGAAAACTTTTGGGACCAAAAAAATGTTCGAAAAAAATTTGACCCAAAAAAAATTTGAGCCAAAAAAAAGTTCGAAAAATTTTGAGACCAAAAAAATTTTGACCCAAAAAAAAGTTTGAAAAATTTTGGGACCAAAAAAATTTTGACCCAAAAAAAAGTTCGAAAAATTTTGGGACCCAAAAAATTTTGACCCAAAAAAAAGTTTGAAAAATTTTCGTACCAAAAAAATTTTGAGCCAAAAAAAAGTTTGAAAAATTTTGGGACCAAAAAAATGTTCGAAAAAAATTTGACCCAAAAAAATTTTGAGCCAAAAAAAAAGTTCGAAAAATTTTGAGACCAAAAAAATTTTGACCCAAAAAAAAGTTTGAAAAATTTTGTGACCAAAAAAATTTTGACCCAAAAAAAAGTTTGAAAAATTTTGGGACTAAAAAAATTTTGACCCAAAAAAAAATTTGACCCAAAAAAAATTAGAAAAATTTTCAGACCAAAAAAATTTTGAAACACAAAAAACTTCGAAAAATTTTCGGACCAAAAAAATTTTGACCCAAAAAAAACTCGAAAAATTTTGGGACCAAAAAAAATTTCGCCCAAAAAAAACTTCGAAAAATTTTGGGACCAAAAAAATTTTCACCCAAAAAAACTTCGAAAAATTTTCGGACCAAAAAAAAACTTTGACCCAAAAAAAATTTTGACCCAAAAAAAACTTTGAAAAATTTTCGGACCAAAAAAATTTTGACCCAAAAAAAACTTCGAAAAAATTTCGGACCAAAAAAATTTTCACCCAAATAAAAATTAAAAAAATTTTGGGACCAAAAAAATTTTGACCCAAAAAAAAGTTTGAAAAATTTTGGGACCAAAAAAATTTTGACCCAAAAAAAAGTTAGAAAAATTTTCGAAACAAAAAAATTTTGAGCCAAAAAAAAGTTTGAAAACTTTTGGGACCAAAAAAATGTTCGAAAAAAATTTGACCCAAAAAAATTTTGAGCCAAAAAAAAGTTCGAAAAATTTTGAGACCAAAAAAATTTTGACCCAAAAAAAAGTTTGAAAAATTTTGGGACCAAAAAAATTTTCACCCAAAAAAACTTCGAAAAATTTTCGGACCAAAAAAAAACTTTGACCCAAAAAAAATTTTGACCCAAAAAAAAATTCGAAAAATTTTGGGACCAAAAAAAAATTTCACCCAAAAAAAACTTCGAAAACTTTTGGCACCAAAAAAATTTTGACCCAAAAAAAACTTCGAAAAAATTTCGGACCAAAAAAATTTTCACCCAAATAAAAATTAAAAAAATTTTGGGACCAAAAAAATTTCACCCAAAAAAAAAGTTTGAAAAATTTTGGGACCAAAAAAATTTTGACCAAAAAAAAAGTTCGAAAAATTTTGGGACCCAAAAAATTTTGACCCAAAAAAAAGTTTTTCGTACCAAAAAAATTTTGAGCCAAAAAAAAGTTTGAAAAATTTTGGGACCAAAAAAATGTTCGAAAAAAATTTGACCCAAAAAAATTTTGAGCCAAAAAAAAGTTCGAAAAATTTTGAGACCAAAAAAATTTTGACCCAAAAAAAAGTTTGAAAAATTTTGGGACCAAAAAAATTTTGACCAAAAAAAAAAGTTCGAAAAATTTTGGGACCAAAAAAATTTTGACCCAAAAAAAAGTTTGAAAAATTTTGGGACCAAAAAAATTTTGACCCAAAAAAAAGTTTGAAAAATTTTCGAACCAAAAAAATTTTGAGCCAAAAAAAAGTTTGAAAACTTTTGGGACCAAAAAAATGTTCGAAAAAAATTTGACCCAAAAAAAATTTGAGCCAAAAAAAAGTTCGAAAAATTTTGAGACCAAAAAAATTTTGACCCAAAAAAAAGTTTGAAAAATTTTGGGACCAAAAAAATTTTGACCCAAAAAAAAGTTCGAAAAATTTTGGGACCCAAAAAATTTTGACCCAAAAAAAAGTTTGAAAAATTTTCGTACCAAAAAAATTTTGAGCCAAAAAAAAGTTTGAAAAATTTTGGGACCAAAAAAATGTTCGAAAAGAATTTGACCCAAAAAAATTTTGAGCCAAAAAAAAGTTCGAAAAATTTTGAGACCAAAAAAATTTTGACCCAAAAAAAAGTTTGAAAAATTTTGTGACCAAAAAAATTTTGACCCAAAAAAAAGTTTGAAAAATTTTGGGACTAAAAAAATTTTGACCCAAAAAAAATTAGAAAAATTTTCAGACCAAAAAAATTTTGAAACACAAAAAACTTCGAAAAATTTTCGGACCAAAAAAATTTTGACCCAAAAAAAACTCGAAAAATTTTGGGACCAAAAAAAATTTCGCCCAAAAAAAACTTCGAAAAATTTTGGGACCAAAAAAATTTTGACCCAAAAAAAAGTTAGAAAAATTTTCGAAACAAAAAAATTTTGAGCCAAAAAAAAGTTTGAAAACTTTTGGGACCAAAAAAATGTTCGAAAAAAATTTGACCCAAAAAAATTTTGAGCCAAAAAAAAGTTCGAAAAATTTTGAGACCAAAAAAATTTTGACCCAAAAAAAAGTTTGAAAAATTTTGGGACCAAAAAAATTTTCACCCAAAAAAACTTCGAAAAATTTTCGGACCAAAAAAAAACTTTGACCCAAAAAAAATTTTGACCCAAAAAAAAATTCGAAAAATTTTGGGACCAAAAAAAAATTTCACCCAAAAAAAACTTCGAAAACTTTTGGCACCAAAAAAATTTTGACCCAAAAAAAACTTCGAAAAAATTTCGGACCAAAAAAATTTTCACCCAAATAAAAATTAAAAAAATTTTGGGACCAAAAAAATTTCACCCAAAAAAAAAGTTTGAAAAATTTTGGGACCAAAAAAATTTTGACCAAAAAAAAAGTTCGAAAAATTTTGGGACCCAAAAAATTTTGACCCAAAAAAAAGTTTTTCGTACCAAAAAAATTTTGAGCCAAAAAAAAGTTTGAAAAATTTTGGGACCAAAAAAATGTTCGAAAAAAATTTGACCCAAAAAAATTTTGAGCCAAAAAAAAGTTCGAAAAATTTTGAGACCAAAAAAATTTTGACCCAAAAAAAAGTTTGAAAAATTTTGGGACCAAAAAAATTTTGACCAAAAAAAAAAGTTCGAAAAATTTTGGGACCAAAAAAATTTTGACCCAAAAAAAAGTTTGAAAAATTTTGGGACCAAAAAAATTTTGACCCAAAAAAAAGTTTGAAAAATTTTCGAACCAAAAAAATTTTGAGCCAAAAAAAAGTTTGAAAACTTTTGGGACCAAAAAAATGTTCGAAAAAAATTTGACCCAAAAAAAATTTGAGCCAAAAAAAAGTTCGAAAAATTTTGAGACCAAAAAAATTTTGACCCAAAAAAAAGTTTGAAAAATTTTGGGACCAAAAAAATTTTGACCCAAAAAAAAGTTCGAAAAATTTTGGGACCCAAAAAATTTTGACCCAAAAAAAAGTTTGAAAAATTTTCGTACCAAAAAAATTTTGAGCCAAAAAAAAGTTTGAAAAATTTTGGGACCAAAAAAATGTTCGAAAAAAATTTGACCCAAAAAAATTTTGAGCCAAAAAAAAGTTCGAAAAATTTTGAGACCAAAAAAATTTTGACCCAAAAAAAAGTTTGAAAAATTTTGTGACCAAAAAAATTTTGACCCAAAAAAAAGTTTGAAAAATTTTGGGACTAAAAAAATTTTGACCCAAAAAAAATTAGAAAAATTTTCAGACCAAAAAAATTTTGAAACACAAAAAACTTCGAAAAATTTTCGGACCAAAAAAATTTTGACCCAAAAAAAACTCGAAAAATTTTGGGACCAAAAAAAATTTCGCCCAAAAAAAACTTCGAAAAATTTTGGGACCAAAAAAATTTTCACCCAAAAAAACTTCGAAAAATTTTCGGACCAAAAAAAAACTTTGACCCAAAAAAAATTTTGACCCAAAAAAAACTTTGAAAAATTTTCGGACCAAAAAAATTTTGACCCAAAAAAAACTTCGAAAAAATTTCGGACCAAAAAAATTTTCACCCAAATAAAAATTAAAAAAATTTTGGGACCAAAAAAATTTTGACCCAAAAAAAAGTTTGAAAAATTTTGGGACCAAAAAAATTTTGACCCAAAAAAAAGTTTGAAAAATTTTCGAAACAAAAAAATTTTGAGCCAAAAAAAAGTTTGAAAACTTTTGGGACCAAAAAAATGTTCGAAAAAAATTTGACCCAAAAAAATTTTGAGCCAAAAAAAAGTTCGAAAAATTTTGAGACCAAAAAAATTTTGACCCAAAAAAAAGTTTGAAAAATTTTGGGACCAAAAAAATTTTCACCCAAAAAAACTTCGAAAAATTTTCGGACCAAAAAAAAACTTTGACCCAAAAAAAATTTTGACCCAAAAAAAACTTTGAAAAATTTTCGGACCAAAAAAAATTTGACCAAAAAAAAACTTCGAAAAATTTTCGGACCAAAAAAATTTTGACTCAAAAAAAACTTTGAAAAATTTTGGGACCAAAAAAATTTTTGGACCAAAAAAAACTTCGAAAAATTTTGGGACCAAAAAAATTTTGACCCAAAAAAAACTTCGAAAAATTTTCGTACCAAAAATTTTTTTACCCAAAAATAACTTCGATAAATTTTGGGACCAAAAAAATTTTGGACCAAAAAAAATTTCGAAAAATTTTGGGACCAAAAAAATTTTGGACCAAAAAAAACTTCGAAAAATTTTCGGACCAAAAAAAAATTTGACCCAAAAAAAAATTTTAACCCAAAAAAAACTTTGAAAAATTTTCGGACCAAAAAAAATTTGACCCAAAAAAAACTTCGAAAAATTTTCACCCAAAAAAAAATTCGAAAAATTTTGGGACCAAAAAAAACATTTCACCCAAAAAAAACATCGAAAACTTTTGGGACCAAAAAAATTTTGACCCAAAAAAAACTTCGAAAAAATTTCGGACCAAAAAAATTTTCACCCAAATAAAAATTAAAAAAATTTTGGGACCAAAAAAATTTCACCCAAAAAAAAAGTTTGAAAAATTTTGGGACCAAAAAAATTTTGACCAAAAAAAAAGTTCGAAAAAATTTGGGACCCAAAACATTTTGACCCAAAAAAAAGTTTGAAAAATTTTCGTACCAAAAAAATTTTGAGCCAAAAAAAAGTTTGAAAAATTTTGGGACCAAAAAAATGTTCGAAAAAAATTTGACCCAAAAAAATTTTGAGCCAAAAAAAAGTTCGAAAAATTTTGAGACCAAAAAAATTTTGACCCAAAAAAAAGTTTGAAAAATTTTGGGACCAAAAAAATTTTGACCAAAAAAAAAAGTTTGAAAAATTTTGGGACCAAAAAAATTTTGACCCAAAAAAAAGTTTGAAAAATTTTGGGACCAAAAAAATTTTGACCCAAAAAAAAGTTTGAAAAATTTTCGAACCAAAAAAATTTTGAGCCAAAAAAAAGTTTGAAAACTTTTGGGACCAAAAAAATGTTCGAAAAAAATTTGACCCAAAAAAATTTTGAGCCAAAAAAAAGTTCGAAAAATTTTGAGACCAAAAAAATTTTGACCCAAAAAAAAGTTTGAAAAATTTTGGGACCAAAAAAATTTTGACCCAAAAAAAAGTTCAAAAAATTTTGGGACCCAAAAAATTTTGACCCAAAAAAAAGTTTGAAAAATTTTCGTACCAAAAAAATTTTGAGCCAAAAAAAAGTTTGAAAAATTTTGGGACCAAAAAAATGTTCGAAAAAAATTTGACCCAAAAAAATTTTGAGCCAAAAAAAAGTTCGAAAAATTTTGAGACCAAAAAAATTTTGACCCAAAAAAAAGTTTGAAAAATTTTGGGACCAAAAAAATTTTGACCCAAAAAAAAGTTCGAAAAATTTTGGGACCCAAAAAATTTTGACCCAAAAAAAAGTTTGAAAAATTTTCGTACCAAAAAAATTTTGACCCAAAAAAAAGTTTGAAAAATTTTGGGACCAAAAAAAATTTGACCCAAAAAAAAGTTTGAAAAATTTTCGAACCAAAAAAATTTTGAGCCAAAAAAAAGTTTGAAAACTTTTGGGACCAAAAAAATGTTCGAAAAAAATTTGACCCAAAAAAATTTTGAGCCAAAAAAAAGTTCGAAAAATTTTGAGACCAAAAAAATTTTGACCCAAAAAAAAGTTTGAAAAATTTTGTGACCAAAAAAATTTTGACCCAAAAAAAAGTTCGAAAAATTTTGGGACCAAAAAAATTTTGACCCAAAAAAAAATTTGACCCAAAAAAAAATTTGACCCAAAAAAAATTTTGACCCAAAAAAAATTAGAAAAATTTTCAGACCAAAAAAATTTTGAAACACAAAAAACTTCGAAAAATTTTCGGACCAAAAAAATTTTGACCCAAAAAAAAACTCGAAAAATTTTGGGACCAAAAAAAATTTCGCCCAAAAATAACTTCGAAAAATTTTGGGACCAAAAAAATTTTCACCCAAAAAAACTTCGAAAAATTTTCGGACCAAAAAAAAACTTTGACCCAAAAAAAATTTTAACCCAAAAAAAACTTTGAAAAATTTTCGGACCAAAAAAAATTTGACCAAAAAAAAACTTCGAAAAATTTTCGGACCAAAAAAATTTTGACTCAAAAAAAACTTTGAAAAATTTTGGGACCAAAAAAAATTTTCACCCAAAAAATAAAATCGAAAAATTTTGGGACCAAAAAAAATTTCACCCAAAAAAAACTTCGAAAAATTTTGGGACCAAAAAATTTTTGGACCAAAAAAAACTTCGAAAAATTTTGGGACCAAAAAAATTTTGACCCAAAAAAAACTTCGAAAAATTTTCGTACCAAAAAATTTTTTACCCAAAAATAACTTCGATAAATTTTGGGACCAAAAAAATTTTGGACCAAAAAAAACTTCGAAAAATTTTGGGACCAAAAAAATTTTGGACCAAAAAAAACTTCGAAAAATTTTCGGACCAAAAAAAAATTTGACCCAAAAAAAAATTTTAACCCAAAAAAAACTTTGAAAAATTTTCGGACCAAAAAAAATTTGACCCAAAAAAAACTTCGAAAAATTTTCGGACCAAAAAAATTTTCACCCAAAAAAAAATTCGAAAAATTTTGGGACCAAAAAAAAATTTCACCCAAAAAAAACTTCGAAAACTTTTGGGACCAAAAAAATTTTGACCCAAAAAAAACTTCGAAAAAATTTCGGATCAAAAAAATTTTCACCCAAATAAAAATTAAAAAAAATTTGGGACCAAAAAAATTTCACCCAAAAAAAAAGTTTGAAAAATTTTGGGACCAAAAAAATTTTGACCAAAAAAAAAGTTCGAAAAATTTTGGGACCCAAAAAATTTTGACCCAAAAAAAAGTTTGAAAAATTTTCGTACCAAAAAAATTTTGAGCCAAAAAAAAGTTTGAAAAATTTTGGGACCAAAAAAATGTTCGAAAAAAATTTGACCCAAAAAAATTTTGAGCCAAAAAAAAGTTCGAAAAATTTTGAGACCAAAAAAATTTTGACCCAAAAAAAAGTTTGAAAAATTTTGGGACCAAAAAAATTTTGACCAAAAAAAAAAGTTCGAAAAATTTTGGGACCAAAAAAATTTTGACCCAAAAAAAAGTTTGAAAAATTTTGGGACCAAAAAAATTTTGACCCAAAAAAAAGTTTGAAAAATTTTCGAACCAAAAAAATTTTGAGCCAAAAAAAAGTTTGAAAACTTTTGGGACCAAAAAAATGTTCGAAAAAAATTTGACCCAAAAAAATTTTGAGCCAAAAAAAAGTTCGAAAAATTTTGAGACCAAAAAAATTTTGACCCAAAAAAAAGTTTGAAAAATTTTGGGACCAAAAAAATTTTGACCCAAAAAAAAGTTCGAAAAATTTTGGGACCAAAAAAATTTTGACCCAAAAAAAAATTTGACCCAAAAAAAATTTTGACCCAAAAAAAATTAGAAAAATTTTCAGACCAAAAAAATTTTGAAACACAAAAAACTTCGAAAAATTTTCGGACCAAAAAAATTTTGACCCAAAAAAAAACTCGAAAAATTTTGGGACCAAAAAAAATTTCGCCCAAAAATAACTTCGAAAAATTTTGGGACCAAAAAAAATTTCACCCAAAAAAACTTCGAAAAATTTTCGGACCAAAAAAAAACTTTGACCCAAAAAAAATTTTAACCCAAAAAAAACTTTGAAAAATTTTCGGACCAAAAAAAATTTGACCAAAAAAAAACTTCGAAAAATTTTCGGACCAAAAAAATTTTGACTCAAAAAAAACTTTGAAAAATTTTGGGACCAAAAAAATTTTCACCCAAAAAAAAAAATCGAAAAATTTTGGGACCAAAAAAAATTTCACCCAAAAAAAACTTCGAAAAATTTTGGGACCAAAAAATTTTTGGACCAAAAAAAACTTCGAAAAATTTTGGGACCAAAAAAATTTTGACCCAAAAAAAACTTCGAAAAATTTTCGTACCAAAAAATTTTTTACCCAAAAATAACTTCGATAAATTTTGGGACCAAAAAAATTTTGGACCAAAAAAAATTTCGAAAAATTTTGGGACCAAAAAAATTTTGGACCAAAAAAAACTTCGAAAAATTTTCGGACCAAAAAAAAATTTGACCCAAAAAAAACTTAGAAAAATTTTCAGACCAAAAAAAAATTTGAACCAAAAAAACTTTGAAAAATTTTCGGACCAAAAAAATTTTCACCCAAAATAAAACTCGAAAAATTTTGGGACCAAAAAAAATTTCGCCCATTAAAAACTTCGAAAAATTTTGGGACCAAAAAAATTTTCACCAAAAAAAACTTCGAAAAATTTTCGGACCAAAAAAATTTAACCCAAAAAAAACTTCGAAAAATTTTCGGACCAAAAAAATTTTCACCCAAAAAAAAATTCGAAAAATTTTGGGACCAAAAAAAAATTTCACCCAAAAAAAACTTCGAAAACTTTTGGGACCAAAAAAATTTTGACCCAAAAAAAACTTCGAAAAAATTTTGGACCAAAAAAATATTTTCACCCAAATAAAAATTAAAAAAATTTTGGGACCAAAAAAATTTCACCCAAAAAAAAAGTTTGAAAAATTTTGGGACCAAAAAAATTTTGACCAAAAAAAAAAAGTTCGAAAAATTTTGGGACCAAAAAAATTTTGACCCAAAAAAAAGTTCGAAAAATTTTGGGACCAAAAAAATTTTGACCCAAAAAAAAATTTGACCCAAAAAAAATTTTGACCCAAAAAAAAATTAGAAAAATTTTCAGACCAAAAAAATTTTGAAACACAAAAAACTTCGAAAAATTTTCGGACCAAAAAAATTTTGACCCAAAAAAAAACTCGAAAAATTTTGGAAAAAAAAAATTTTGAAAAATTTTGGGACCAAAAAAATTTTCACCCAAAAAAACTTCAAAAAATTTTGACCCAAAAAAAACTTCGAAAAATTTTGGGACCAAAAAAATTTTGACCAAATAAAAAGTTCGAAAAATTTTGGGACCAAAAAAATTTTGACCCAAAAAAAAGTTCGAAAAATTTTGGGACCAAAAAAATTTTGACCAAAAAAAAAGTTCGAAAAATTTTGGGACCAAAAAAATTTTGACCCAAAAAAAAGTTCGAAAAATTTTGGGACCAAAAAAAATTTGACCCAAAAAAAAGTTCGAAAAATTTTGGGACCAAAAAAATTTTGACCCAAAAAAAACTTCGAAAACTTTTGGGACCAAAAAAATTTTGACCCAAAAAAAACTTCGAAAAATTTTGGGACCAAAAAAAATTTTGACCAAAAAAAAAGTTCGAAAAATTTTGTTACCAAAAAAACTTTGACCCAAAAAAAACTTCGAAAAACTTTGGGACCAAAAAAATTTTGACCAAAAAAAAAGTTCGAAAAATTTTGGGACCAAAAAAATTTTGACCAAAAAAAAAGTTCGAAAAATTTTGGGACCAAAAAAATTTTGACCAAAAAAAAAGTTCGAAAAATTTTGGGACCAAAAAAATTTTGACCAAATAAAAAGTTCGAAAAATTTTGGGACCAAAAAAATTTTGACCCAAAAAAAAGTTCGAAAAATTTTGGGACCAAAAAAAATTTGACCCAAAAAAAACTTCGAAAAATTTTGGGACCAAAAAAAATTTGACCCAAAAAAAAGTTAGAAAAATTTTGGGACCAAAAATATTTTGACCCAAAAAAAAATTCGAAAAATTTTGGGACCAAAAAAATTTTGACCCAAAAAAAATTTCGAAAAATTTTGACCCAAAAAAATTTTGAGCCAAAAAAAAGTTCGAAAAATTTTGGGACCAAAAAAAATTTTGGCCAAAAAAAAAGTTTGAAAAATTTTGGGACCAAAAAAATTTTGACCCAAAAAAAAATTCGAAAAATTTTGGGACCAAAAAAATTTTGACCCAAAAAAAAGTTTGAAAAATTTTCGAACCAAAAAAATTTTGAGCCAAAAAAAAGTTTGAAAACTTTTGGGACCAAAAAAATGTTCGAAAAAAATTTGACCCAAAAAAATTTTGAGCCAAAAAAAAGTTCGAAAAATTTTGAGACCAAAAAAATTTTGACCCAAAAAAAAGTTTGAAAAATTTTGGGACCAAAAAAATTTTGACCCAAAAAAAAGTTCGAAAAATTTTGGGACCAAAAAAAATTTGACCCAAAAAAAACTTCGAAAAATTTTCGGACCAAAAAAATTTTCACCCAAATAAAAATTAAAAAAATTTTGGGACCAAAAAAAATTTCACCCAAAAAAAACTTCGAAAAATTTTGGGAATAAAAAAATTTTGACCAAAAAAAAACTTCGAAAAAATTTCGGACCAAAAAAATTTTTACCCAAAAATAACTTCGAAAAATTTTGGGACTAAAAAAATTTTGGACCAAAAAAAATTTCAAAAAATTTTGGGACCAAAAAAATTTTCACCCAAAAAAATCTTCGAAAAATTTTCGAATCAAAAAAAAAAAACACCCAAAAAAAACTTAAAAAATTTTCGGGCCAAAAAAATTTTCACCCAAAAAAAAATGCGAAAAATTTTGGGACCAAAAAAAATTTCATTCAAAAAAAACTTCGAAAAATATTTGGACCAAAAAAATTTTGACCCAAAAAAAACTTCGAAAAATTTTGGGACCAAAAAAATTTTGACCCAAAAAAAAGTAAGAAAAATTTTGGGATCAAAAAAATTTTGACCCAAAAAAAAATTCGAAAAATTTTGGGACCAAAAAAATTTTGACCCAAAAAAAAGTTCGAAAAATTTTGACCCAAAAAAATTTTGAGCCAAAAAATATTTGAAAAATTTTGGGACCAAAAAAATTTTGACCCAATAAAAACTTCGAAAAATTTTGGGACCAAAAAATTTTTGACCAAATAAAAAGTTCGAAAAATTTTGGGACCAAAAAAATTTTGACCCAAAAAAAAGTTCGAAAAATTTTGGGACCAAAAAAATTTTGACCCAAAAAAAAGTTCGAAAAATTTTGGGACCAAAAAAATTTTGACCCAAAAAAAAATTCGAAAAATTTTGGGACCAAAAAAATTTTGACCCAAAAAAAAGTTCGAAAAATTTTGACCCAAAAAAATTTTGAGCCAAAAAATATTTGAAAAATTTTGGGACCAAAAAAATTTTGACCCAAAAAAAACTTCGAAAAATTTTGGGACCAAAAAAATTTTGACCAAAAAAAAAATTCGAAAAATTTTGGAACCAAAAAAATTTTGACCCAAAAAAAAGTTAGACAAATTTTGGGACCAAAAAAATTTTGACCCAAAAAAAAATTCGAAAAATTTTGGGACCAAAAAAATTTTGACCCAAAAAAAAGTTCGAAAAATTTTGACCCAAAAAAATTTTGAGCCAAAAAATATTTGAAAAATTTTGGGACCAAAAAAATTTTGACCCAAAAAAAACTTCGAAAAATTTTGGGACCAAAAAAATTTTGACCAAAAAAAAAATTCGAAAAATTTTGGGACCAAAAAAATTTTGACCCAAAAAAAACTTCGAAAAATTTTGGGACCAAAAAAACTTTGACCCAAAAAAAACTTCGAAAAATTTTGGGACTAAAAAAATTTTGACCAAATAAAAAGTTCGAAAAATTTTGGGACCAAAAAAATTTTGACCCAAAAAAAAGTTCGAAAAATTTTGGGACCAAAAAAATTTTGACCCAAAAAAAACTTCGAAAAATTTTGGGACCAAAAAAAATTTGACCCAAAAAAAAGTTAGAAAAATTTTGGGACCAAAAATATGTTGACCCAAAAAAAAATTCGAAAAATTTTGGGACCAAAAAAATTTTGACCCAAAAAAAAGTTCGAAAAATTTTGACCCAAAAAACTTTTGAGCCAAAAAAAACTTCGAAAAAATTTTGACCCATAAAAAAGTTCGAAAAATTTTGGGACCAAAAAAATTTTGACCAAAAAAAAGTTCGAAAAATTTTGGGACCCAAAAAATTTTGACCTAAAAAGAAAGTTCGAAAAATTTTGGGACCAAAAAAAATTTTGACCAAAAAAAAAGTTTGAAAAATTTTGGGACCAAAAAAATTTTGACCCAAAAAAAAATTAGAAAAATTTTGGGACCAAAAAAATTTTGAGCCAAAAAAAAGTTCGAAAAAATTTTGACCCAAAAAAATTTTTAGCCAAAAAATATTTGAAAATTTTTGGGACCAAAAAAATTTTGACCCAAAAAAAACTTCGAAAAAATTTTGACCGAAAAAAAAGTTAGAAAAATTTTGGGACCAAAAAAACTTTGAACCAAAAAAAACTTGGAAAAATTTTGGGACCAAAAAAAATTTGACCAAAAAAAAATTTCAAAAAATTTTGGGACCAAAAAAATTTTGGGCAAAAAAAAAGTTCGAAAAATTTTGGAACCAAAAAAATTTTGGCCAAAAAAAAAGTTCGAAAAAATTTTGAGCCAAAAAAATTTTGAGCCAAAAAAAAAGTTTGAAAAATTTTGGGACCAAAAAAATTTTGACCCAAAAAAACCTTCGAAAAATTTTGGGACCAAAAAAAATTTTGACCAAAAAAAAAGTTAGAAAAATTTTGGGACCAAAAAAATTTTGACCCAAAAAAAAATTCGAAAAATTTTGGGACCAAAAAAATTTTGACCCAAAAAAAAGTTCGAAAAATTTTGACCCAAAAAAATTTTGAGCCAAAAAATATTTGAAAAATTTTGGGACCAAAAAAATTTTGACCCAAAAAAAACTTCGAAAAATTTTGGGACCAAAAAAATTTTGACCAAATAAAAAGTTCGAAAAATTTTGGGACCAAAAAAATTTTGACCCAAAAAAAAGTTCCAAAAATTTTGGGACCAAAAAAATTTTGATCTAAAAAAAAGTTCGAAAAATTTTGGGACCAAAAAAATTTTGACCAAAAAAAAAGTTCGAAAAATTTTGGGACCAAAAAAACTTTGACCCAAAAAAAACTTCGAAAAATTTTGGGAATAAAAATTTTGACCAAATAAAAAGTTCGAAAAATTTTGGGACCAAAAAAATTTTGACCCAAAAAAAAGTTCGAAAAATTTTGGGACCAAAAAAACTTTGACCCAAAAAAAACTTCGAAAAACTTTGGGACCAAAAAAATTTTGACCAAAAAAAAACTTCGAAAAATTTTGGGACCAAAAAAATGTTGACCCAAAAAAAACTTCGAAAAATTTTGGGACCAAAAAAATTTTGACCCAAAAAAAAATTCGAAAAATTTTGGGACCAAAAAAACTTTGACCCAAAAAAAACTTGGAAAAATTTTGGGACCAAAAAAAATTTGACCCAAAAAAAAGTTCAAAAAATTTTGGGACCAAAAAAATTTTGACCCAAAAAAAAGTTCGAAAAAATTTTGAGCCAAAAAAATTTTGAGTCAAAAGAAAGTTCGAAAAATTTTGAGACCAAAAAAATTTTGACCGAAAAAAAACTTCGAAAAATTTTGGGACCAAAAAAATTTTGACCCAAAAAAAACTTCGAAAAATTTTGGGACCAAAAAAATTTTGACCAAAAAAAAAGTTCGAAAAATTTTGGGACCAAAAAAACTTTGACCCAAAAAAAAATTCTAAAAATTTTGGGACCAAAAAAATTTTGAGCCAAAAAAAAGTTAGAAAAAATTTTGACCCAAAAAAATTTTTAGCCAAAAAATATTTGAATAATTTTGGGACCAAAAAAATTTTGACCCAAAAAAAACTTCGAAAAAATTTGGACCCAAAAAAAAGTTATAAAAATTTTGGGACCAAAAAAACTTTGACCCAAAAAAAACTTGGAAAAATTTTGGGACCAAAAAAAATTTGACCCAAAAAAAATTTCAAAAAATTTTGGGACCAAAAAAATTTTGGGCAAAAAAAAAGTTCGAAAAATTTTGGGACCAAAAAAATTTTGGCCAAAAAAAAAGTTTGAAAAAATTTTGAGCTAAAAAAAAATTCGAAAAATTTTGGGACCAAAAAAATTTTGACCAAAAAAAACTTCGAAAAATTTTGGAACCAAAAAAATTTTTACCAAAAAAAAACTTCGAAAAATTTTGGGACCAAAAAAATTTTGACCAAAAAAAAACTTCGAAAAATTTTGGGACCAAAAAAACTTTGACCCAAAAAAAACTTGGAAAAATTTTGGGACCAAAAAAAATTTGACCCAAAAAAAAGTTCAAAAAATTTTGGGACCAAAAAAATTTTGACCCAAAAAAAAGTTCGAAAAAATTTTGAGCCAAAAAAATTTTGAGTCAAAAAAAAGTTCGAAAAATTTTGAGACCAAAAAAATTTTGACCGAAAAAAAACTTCGAAAAATTTTGGGACCAAAAAAATTTTGACCCAAAAAAAACTTCGAAAAATTTTGGGACCAAAAAAATTTTGACCAAAAAAAAAGTTCGAAAAATTTTGGGACCAAAAAAACTTTGACCCAAAAAAAAATTCGAAAAATTTTGGGACCAAAAAAATTTTGAGCCAAAAAAAAGTTAGAAAAAATTTTGACCCAAAAAAATTTTTAGCCAAAAAATATTTGAATAATTTTGGGACCAAAAAAATTTTGACCCAAAAAAAACTTTCAAAAAAATTTTGACCCAAAAAAAAGTTATAAAAATTTTGGGACCAAAAAAACTTTGACCCAAAAAAAACTTGGAAAAATTTTGGGACCAAAAAAAATTTGACCCAAAAAAAATTTCAAAAAATTTTGGGACCAAAAAAATTTTGGGCAAAAAAAAAGTTCGAAAAATTTTGGGACCAAAAAAATTTTGGCCAAAAAAAAAGTTTGAAAAAATTTTGAGCCAAAAAAAAAGTTCGAAAAATTTTGGGACCAAAAAAATTTTGACCCAAAAAAAAGTTCGAAAAATTTTGGGACCAAAAAAATTTTGACCCAAAAAAAAGTTCGAAAATTTTGAGCCAAAAAAATTTTGACCAAAAAAAAAAGTTTGAAAAATTTTGGGACCAAAAAAATTTTGACCCAAAAAAAAGTTCGAAAAAATTTTGAGCCAAAAAAAATTTGACCCAAAAAAAATTTCAAAAAATTTTGGGACCAAAAAAATGTTGACCCAAAAAAAACTTCGAAAAATTTTGGGACCAAAAAAACTTTGACCCAAAAAAAACTTCGAAAAATTTTGGGACCAAAAAAATTTTGACCAAAAAAAAAGTTCGAAAAATTTTGGGACCAAAAAAACTTTGACCCAAAAAAAACTTGGAAAACATTTGGGACCAAAAAAAATTTGACCCAAAAAAGAGTTCAAAAAATTTTGGGACCAAAAAAATTTTGGGCAAAAAAAAAGTTCGAAAAATTTTGGGACCAAAAAAATTTTAAGCCAAAAAAAAGTTCGAAAAAATTTTGAGCCAAAAAAATTTTGAGTCAAAAAAAAGTTCGAAAAATTTTGAGACCAAAAAAATTTTGACCCAAAAAAACTTCGAAAAATTTTGGGACCAAAAAAATTTTGACCCAAAAAAAACTTCGAAAAATTTTGGGACCAAAAAAATTTTGACCAAAAAAAAAGTTCGAAAAATTTTGGGACCAAAAAAACTTTGACCCAAAAAAAACTTCGAAAAATTTTGGGACCAAAAAAATTTTGACCAAAAAAAAAGTTCGAAAAATTTTGGGACCAAAAAAATTTTGACCCAAAAAAAAGTTCGAAAAATTTTGGGACCAAAAACATTTTGACCCAAAAAAAACTTCGAAAAATTTTGGGACCAAAAAAATTTTGACCCAAAAAAAAGTTAGAAAAATTTTGGGATCAAAAAAATTTTGACCCAAAAAAAAATTCGAAAAATTTTGGGACCAAAAAAATTTTGACCCAAAAAAAAGTTCGAAAAATTTTGACCCAAAAAAATTTTGAGCCAAAAAATATTTGAAAAATTTTGGGACCAAAAAAATTTTGACCAAAAAAAAAGTTCGAAAAATTTTGGGACCAAAAAAACTTTGACCCAAAAAAAACTTCGAAAAATTTTGGGACCAAAAAAATTTTGACCAAAAAAAAAGTTCGAAAAATTTTGGGACCAAAAAAACTTTGACCCAAAAAAAACTTGGAAAAATTTTGGGACCAAAAAAAATTTGACCCAAAAAAAAGTTCAAAAAATTTTGGGACCAAAAAAATTTTGGGCAAAAAAAAAGTTCGAAAAATTTTGGGACCAAAAAAACTTTGACCCAAAAAAAACTTCGAAAAATTTTGGGACCAAAAAAATTTTGACCCAAAAAAAAGTTCGAAAAATTTTGATCCAAAAAAATTTTGAGCCAAAAAATATTTGAAAAATTTTGGGACCAAAAAAATTTTGACCCAAAAAAACTTCGAAAAATTTTGGGACCAAAAAAATTTTGACCCAAAAAAAAGTTAGAAAAATTTTGGGACCAAAAAAATTTTGACCCAAAAAAAAGTTAGAAAAATTTTGGGACCAAAAAAATTTTGACCCAAAAAAAAATTCGAAAAATTTTGACCCAAAAAAATTTTGAGCCAAAAAATATTTGAAAAATTTTGGGACCAAAAAAATTTTGACGCAAAAAAAAGTTCGAAAAATTTTGATCCAAAAAAATTTTGAGCCAAAAAATATTTGAAAAATTTTGGGACCAAAAAAATTTTGACCCAAAAAAACTTCGAAAAATTTTGGGACCAAAAAAATTTTGACCCAAAAAAAAGTTAGAAAAATTTTGGGACCAAAAAAATTTTGACCCAAAAAAAAGTTAGAAAAATTTTGGGACCAAAAAAATTTTGACCCAAAAAAAAATTCGAAAAATTTTGACCCAAAAAAATTTTGAGCCAAAAAATATTTGAAAAATTTTGGGACCAAAAAAATTTTGACCCAAAAAAAACTTCGAAAAATTTTGGGACCAAAAAAATTTTGACCAAATCAAAAGTTCGAAAAATTTTGGGACCAAAAAAATTTTGACCCAAAAAAAAGTTCGAAAAATTTTGGGACCAAAAAAATTTTGACCAAAAAAAAAGTTCGAAAAATTTTGGGACCAAAAAAATTTTGACCCAAAAAAAAACTTCGAAAAATTTTGGGACCAAAAAAAATTTGACCCAAAAAAAAGTTCGAAAAATTTTGGGACCAAAAAAATTTTGACCCAAAAAAAACTTCGAAAACTTTTGGGACCAAAAAAATTTTGACCCAAAAAAAACTTTGAAAAATTTTGGGACCAAAAAAAATTTTGACCAAAAAAAAAGTTCGAAAAATTTTGTTACCAAAAAAACTTTGACCCAAAAAAAACTTCGAAAAACTTTGGGACCAAAAAAATTTTGACCAAAAAAAAAGTTCGAAAAATTTTGGGACCAAAAAAATTTTGACCAAAAAAAAAGTTCGAAAAATTTTGGGACCAAAAAAATTTTGACCAAAAAAAAAGTTCGAAAAATTTTGGGACCAAAAAAATTTTGACCAAATAAAAAGTTCGAAAAATTTTGGGACCAAAAAAATTTTGACCCAAAAAAAAGTTCGAAAAATTTTGGGACCAAAAAAATTTTGACCCAAAAAAAACTTCGAAAAATTTTGGGACCAAAAAAAATTTGACCCAAAAAAAAGTTAGAAAAATTTTGGGACCAAAAATATTTTGACCCAAAAAAAAGTTCGAAAAATTTTGGGACCAAAAAAAATTTGACCCAAAAAAAACTTCGAAAAATTTTGACCCAAAAAAAAGTTCGAAAAATTTTGACCCAAAAAAATTTTGAGCCAAAAAAAAGTTCGAAAAATTTTGGGACCAAAAAAAATTTTGGCCAAAAAAAAAGTTTGAAAAATTTTGGGACCAAAAAAATTTTGACCCAAAAAAAAATTCGAAAAATTTTGGGACCAAAAAAATTTTGACCCAAAAAAAAGTTTGAAAAATTTTCGAACCAAAAAAATTTTGAGCCAAAAAAAGTTTGAAAACTTTTGGGACCAAAAAAATGTTCGAAAAAAATTTGACCCAAAAAAATTTTGAGCCAAAAAAAAGTTCGAAAAATTTTGAGACCAAAAAAATTTTGACCCAAAAAAAAGTTTGAAAAATTTTGGGACCAAAAAAATTTTGACCCAAAAAAAAGTTCGAAAAATTTTGGGACCAAAAAAATTTTGACCCAAAAAAAAATTTGACCCAAAAAAAATTTTGACCCAAAAAAATTAGAAAAATTTTCAGACCAAAAAAATTTTGAAACACAAAAAACTTCGAAAAATTTTCGGACCAAAAAAATTTTGACCCAAAAAAAACTCGAAAAATTTTGGGACCAAAAAAAATTTCGCCCAAAAATAACTTCGAAAAATTTTGGGACCAAAAAAATTTTCACCCAAAAAAACTTCGAAAAATTTTCGGACCAAAAAAAAACTTTGACCCAAAAAAAATTTTAACCCAAAAAAAACTTCGAAAAATTTTCGGACCAAAAAAATTTTGACTCAAAAAAAACTTTGAAAAATTTTGGGACCAAAAAAATTTTCACCCAAAAAAAAAATCGAAAAATTTTGGGACTAAAAAAAATTTCACCCAAAAAAAACTTCGAAAAATTTTGGGACCAAAAAATTTTTGGACCAAAAAAAACTTCGAAAAATTTTGGGACCAAAAAAATTTTGACCCAAAAAAAACTTCGAAAAATTTTCGTACCAAAAAATTTTTTACCCAAAAATAACTTCGATAAATTTTGGGACCAAAAACATTTTGGACCAAAAAAAATTTCGAAAAATTTTGGGACCAAAAAAATTTTGGACCAAAAAAATCTTCGAAAAATTTTCGGACCAAAAAAAAATTTGACCCAAAAAAATTTTTGACCCAAAAAAAAACTTAGAAAAATTTTCAGACCAAAAAAAAATTTGAACCAAAAAAACTTCGAAAAATTTTCGGACCAAAAAAATTTTCACCCAAAATAAAACTCGAAAAATTTTGGGACCAAAAAAAATTTCGCCCAAAAAAAACTTCGAAAAATTTTGGGACCAAAAAAATTTTCACCAAAAAAAACTTCGAAAAATTTTCGGACCAAAAAAAATTTGACCCAAAAAAAACTTTGAAAAATTTTGGGACCAAAAAAAATTTTGACCAAAAAAAAAGTTCGAAAAATTTTGTTACCAAAAAAACTTTGACCCAAAAAAAACTTCGAAAAACTTTGGGACCAAAAAAATTTTGACCAAAAAAAAAGTTCGAAAAATTTTGGGACCAAAAAAATTTTGACCAAAAAAAAAGTTCGAAAAATTTTGGGACCAAAAAAATTTTGACCAAAAAAAAAGTTCGAAAAATTTTGGGACCAAAAAAATTTTGACCAAATAAAAAGTTCGAAAAATTTTGGGACCAAAAAAATTTTGACCCAAAAAAAAGTTCGAAAAATTTTGGGACCAAAAAAAATTTGACCCAAAAAAAACTTCGAAAAATTTTGGGACCAAAAAAAATTTGACCCAAAAAAAAGTTAGAAAAATTTTGGGACCAAAAATATTTTGACCCAAAAAAAAATTCGAAAAATTTTGGGACCAAAAAAATTTTGACCCAAAAAAAAGTTCGAAAAATTTTGACCCAAAAAAATTTTGAGCCAAAAAAAAGTTCGAAAAATTTTGGGACCAAAAAAAATTTTGGCCAAAAAAAAAAGTTTGAAAAATTTTGGGACCAAAAAAATTTTGACCCAAAAAAAAATTCGAAAAATTTTGGGACCAAAAAAATTTTGACCCAAAAAAAAGTTTGAAAAATTTTCGAACCAAAAAAATTTTGAGCCAAAAAAAAGTTTGAAAATTTTTGGGACCAAAAAAATGTTCGAAAAAAAATTTGACCCAAAAAAATTTTGAGCCAAAAAAAAGTTCGAAAAATTTTGAGACCAAAAAAATTTTGACCCAAAAAAAAGTTTGAAAAATTTTGGGACCAAAAAAATTTTGACCCAAAAAAAAGTTTGAAAAATTTTGGGACCAAAAAAATTTTGACCCAAAAAAAAATTTGACCCAAAAAAAATTTTGACCCAAAAAAAATTAGAAAAATTTTCAGACCAAAAAAATTTTGAAACACAAAAAACTTCGAAAAATTTTCGGACCAAAAAAATTTTGACCCAAAAAAAAACTCGAAAAATTTTGGGACCAAAAAAAATTTCGCCCAAAAATAACTTCGAAAAATTTTGGGACCAAAAAAATTTTCACCCAAAAAAACTTTGAAAAATTTTCGGACCAAAAAAAAACTTTGACCCAAAAAAAATTTTAACCCAAAAAAAACTTTGAAAAATTTTCGGACCAAAAAAAATTTGACCAAAAAAAAACTTCTAAAAATTTTCGGACCAAAAAAATTTTGACTCAAAAAAAACTTTGAAAAATTTTGGGACCAAAAAAATTTTCACCCAAAAAAAACTTCGAAAACTTTTGGGACCAAAAAAATTTTGACCCAAAAAAAACTTCGAAAAAATTTCGGACCAAAAATATTTTCACCCAAATAAAAATTAAAAACATTTTGGGACCAAAAAAATTTCACCCAAAAAAAAAGTTTGAAAAATTTTGGGACCAAAAAAATTTTGACCAAAAAAAAAGTTCGAAAAATTTTGGGACCAAAAAAATTTTGACCAAAAAAAAAGTTCGAAAAATTTTGGGACCAAAAAAATTTTGACCAAATAAAAAGTTCGAAAAATTTTGGGACCAAAAAAATTTTGACCCAAAAAAAAGTTCGAAAAATTTTGGGACCAAAAAAAATTTGACCCAAAAAAAACTTCGAAAAATTTTGGGACCAAAAAAAATTTGACCCAAAAAAAAGTTAGAAAAATTTTGGGACCAAAAATATTTTGACCCAAAAAAAAATTCGAAAAATTTTGGGACCAAAAAAATTTTTACCCAAAAAAAAGTTCGAAAAATTTTGACCCAAAAAAATTTTGAGCCAAAAAAAAGTTCGAAAAATTTTGGGACCAAAAAAAATTTTGGCCAAAAAAAAAGTTTGAAAAATTTTGGGACCAAAAAAATTTTGACCCAAAAAAAAATTCGAAAAATTTTGGGACCAAAAAAATTTTGACCCAAAAAAAAGTTTGAAAAATTTTCGAACCAAAAAAATTTTGAGCCAAAAAAAAGTTTGAAAACTTTTGGGACCAAAAAAATATTCGAAAAAAAATTTGACCCAAAAACATTTTGAGCCAAAAAAAAGTTCGAAAAATTTTGAGACCAAAAAAATTTTGACCCAAAAAAAAGTTTGAAAAATTTTGGGACCAAAAAAATTTTGACCCAAAAAAAAGTTCGAAAAATTTTGGGACCAAAAAAATTTTGACCCAAAAAAAAATTTGACCCAAAAAAAATTTTGACCCAAAAAAAATTAGAAAAATTTTCAGACCAAAAAAATTTTGAAACACAAAAAACTTCGAAAAATTTTCGGACCAAAAAAATTTTGACCCAAAAAAAAAACTCGAAAAATTTTGGGTCCAAAAAAAATTTCGCCCAAAAATAACTTCGAAAAATTTTGGGACCAAAAAAATTTTCACCCAAAAAAACTTCGAAAAATTTTCGGACCAAAAAAAAACTTTGACCCAAAAAAAATTTTAACCCAAAAAAAACTTTGAAAAATTTTCGGACCAAAAAAAATTTGACCAAAAAAAAACTTCGAAAAATTTTCGGACCAAAAAAATTTTGACTCAAAAAAAACTTTGAAAAATTTTGGGACCAAAAAAATTTTCACCCAAAAAAAAATTCGAAAAATTTTGGGACCAAAAAAAATTTCACCCAAAAAAAACTTCGAAAAAATTTCGGACCAAAAATATTTTCACCCAAATAAAAATTAAAAACATTTTGGGACCAAAAAAATTTCACCCAAAAAAAAAGTTTGAAAAATTTTGGGACCAAAAAAATTTTGACCAAAAAAAAAGTTCGAAAAATTTTGGGACCAAAAAAATTTTGACCAAAAAAAAAGTTCGAAAAATTTTGGGACCAAAAAAATTTTGACCAAATAAAAAGTTCGAAAAATTTTGGGACCAAAAAAATTTTGACCCAAAAAAAAGTTCGAAAAATTTTGGGACCAAAAAAAATTTGACCCAAAAAAAACTTCGAAAAATTTTGGGACCAAAAAAAATTTGACCCAAAAAAAAGTTAGAAAAATTTTGGGACCAAAAATATTTTGACCCAAAAAAAAATTCGAAAAATTTTGGGACCAAAAAAATTTTGACCCAAAAAAAAGTTCGAAAAATTTTGGCCCAAAAAAATTTTGAGCCAAAAAAAAGTTCGAAAAATTTTGGGACCAAAAAAAATTTTGGCCAAAAAAAAAGTTTGAAAAATTTTGGGACCAAAAAAATTTTGACCCAAAAAAAAATTCGAAAAATTTTGGGACCAAAAAAATTTTGACCCAAAAAAAAGTTTGAAAAATTTTCGAACCAAAAAAATTTTGAGCCAAAAAAAAGTTTGAAAACTTTTGGGACCAAAAAAATATTCGAAAAAAAATTTGACCCAAAAAAATTTTGAGCCAAAAAAAAGTTCGAAAAATTTTGAGACCAAAAAAATTTTGACCCAAAAAAAAGTTTGAAAAATTTTGGGACCAAAAAAATTTTGACCCAAAAAAAAGTTCGAAAAATTTTGGGACCAAAAAAATTTTGACCCAAAAAAAAATTTGACCCAAAAAAAATTTTGACCCAAAAAAAATTAGAAAAATTTTCAGACCAAAAAAATTTTGAAACACAAAAAACTTCGAAAAATTTTCGGACCAAAAAAATTTTGACCCAAAAAAAAACTCGAAAAATTTTGGGTCCAAAAAAAATTTCGCCCAAAAATAACTTCGAAAAATTTTGGGACCAAAAAAATTTTCACCCAAAAAAACTTCGAAAAATTTTCGGACCAAAAAAAAACTTTGACCCAAAAAAAATTTTAACCCAAAAAAAACTTTGAAAAAAAATTTGACCAAAAAAACACTTCGAAAAATTTTCGGACCAAAAAAATTTTGACTCAAAAAAAACTTTGAAAAATTTTGGGACCAAAAAAATTTTCACCCAAAAAAAAATTCGAAAAATTTTGGGACCAAAAAAAATTTCACCCAAAAAACACTTCGAAAAATTTTGGGACCAAAAAATTTTCACCTAAAAAAACTTCGAAAAATTTTCGGACCAAAAAAAAATTTGACCCAAAAAAAATTTTGACCAAAAAAAAACTTCGAAAAATTTTCGGACCAAAAAAATTTTCACCCAAATAAAAATTAAAAAAATTTTGGGACCAAAAAAAATTTCACCCAAAAAAAACTTCGAAAAATTTTGGGAATAAAAAAATTTTGACCAAAAAAAAACTTCGAAAAAATTTCGGACCAAAAAAATTTTTACCCAAAAATAACTTCGAAAAATTTTGGGACTAAAAAAATTTTGGACCAAAAAAAATTTCAAAAAATTTTGGGACCAAAAAAATTTTCACCCAAAAAAAACTTCGAAAAATTTTCGAACCAAAAAAAAAAAACACCCAAAAAAAACTTAAAAAATTTTGGGACCAAAAAAATTTTCACCCAAAAAAAAATGCGAAAAATTTTGGGACCAAAAAAAATTTCATTCAAAAAAAACTTCGAAAAATATTGGGACCAAAAAAATTTTGACCCAAAAAAAAACTTCGAAACATTTTCGGAATCAAAAAATTTTGACCCAAAAAAAAACTTCGAAAAATTTTCGGACCAAAAAATTTTGACCCAAAAAAACTTCGAAAAATTTTCGGACAAAAAAAAATTTTCACCCAAAAAAAAATTTGAAAAATATTGGGACCAAAAAATTTTTTTGACCCAAAAAATTTTCACCCAAAAAAAACTTCGAAAAATTTTGGGACCAAAAAATTTTTGGACCAAAAAAAACTTCGAAAAATTTTGGGACCAAAAAAAATTTTGGACCAAAAAAAACTTCGAAAAATTTTGGGACCAAAAAAATTTTGGACCAAAAAAAACTTCGAAAAATTTTCGGACCAAAAAAATTTTGACCCAAAAAAAACTTCGAAAAAGTTTCGGACCAAAAAAATTTTGGACCAAAAAAATTTTGGACCAAAAAAAACTTGGAAAATTTTGGTACCAAAGAAATTTAGGTCTAAAAAAATTACACCCAAAAAAAACTTCGAAAAATTTTGGGACCAAAAAAATTTTCACCCAAAAATCTTCGAAAAATTTTGGGACCAAAAAAATTTTGGACCAAAAAAACTTCGAAAAATTTTGGGACCAAAAAAAATTTGACCAAAAAAAAACTTCTAAAAATTTTCGGACCAAAAAAATTTTGACTCAAAAAAAACTTTGAAAAATTTTGGGACCAAAAAAATTTTCACCCAAAAAAAACTTCGAAAACTTTTGGGACCAAAAAAATTTTGACCCAAAAAAAACTTCGAAAAAATTTCGGACCAAAAATATTTTCACCCAAATAAAAATTAAAAACATTTTGGGACCAAAAAAATTTCACCCAAAAAAAAAGTTTGAAAAATTTTGGGACCAAAAAAATTTTGACCAAAAAAAAAGTTCGAAAAATTTTGGGACCAAAAAAATTTTGACCAAAAAAAAAGTTCGAAAAATTTTGGGACCAAAAAAATTTTGACCAAATAAAAAGTTCGAAAAATTTTGGGACCAAAAAAATTTTGACCCAAAAAAAAGTTCGAAAAATTTTGGGACCAAAAAAAATTTGACCCAAAAAAAACTTCGAAAAATTTTGGGACCAAAAAAAATTTGACCCAAAAAAAAGTTAGAAAAATTTTGGGACCAAAAATATTTTGACCCAAAAAAAAATTCGAAAAATTTTGGGACCAAAAAAATTTTTACCCAAAAAAAAGTTCGAAAAATTTTGACCCAAAAAAATTTTGAGCCAAAAAAAAGTTCGAAAAATTTTGGGACCAAAAAAAATTTTGGCCAAAAAAAAAGTTTGAAAAATTTTGGGACCAAAAAAATTTTGACCCAAAAAAAAATTCGAAAAATTTTGGGACCAAAAAAATTTTGACCCAAAAAAAAGTTTGAAAAATTTTCGAACCAAAAAAATTTTGAGCCAAAAAAAAGTTTGAAAACTTTTGGGACCAAAAAAATATTCGAAAAAAAATTTGACCCAAAAACATTTTGAGCCAAAAAAAAGTTCGAAAAATTTTGAGACCAAAAAAATTTTGACCCAAAAAAAAGTTTGAAAAATTTTGGGACCAAAAAAATTTTGACCCAAAAAAAAGTTCGAAAAATTTTGGGACCAAAAAAATTTTGACCCAAAAAAAAATTTGACCCAAAAAAAATTTTGACCCAAAAAAAATTAGAAAAATTTTCAGACCAAAAAAATTTTGAAACACAAAAAACTTCGAAAAATTTTCGGACCAAAAAAATTTTGACCCAAAAAAAAAACTCGAAAAATTTTGGGTCCAAAAAAAATTTCGCCCAAAAATAACTTCGAAAAATTTTGGGACCAAAAAAATTTTCACCCAAAAAAACTTCGAAAAATTTTCGGACCAAAAAAAAACTTTGACCCAAAAAAAATTTTAACCCAAAAAAAACTTTGAAAAATTTTCGGACCAAAAAAAATTTGACCAAAAAAAAACTTCGAAAAATTTTCGGACCAAAAAAATTTTGACTCAAAAAAAACTTTGAAAAATTTTGGGACCAAAAAAATTTTCACCCAAAAAAAAATTCGAAAAATTTTGGGACCAAAAAAAATTTCACCCAAAAAAAACTTCGAAAAAATTTCGGACCAAAAATATTTTCACCCAAATAAAAATTAAAAACATTTTGGGACCAAAAAAATTTCACCCAAAAAAAAAGTTTGAAAAATTTTGGGACCAAAAAAATTTTGACCAAAAAAAAAGTTCGAAAAATTTTGGGACCAAAAAAATTTTGACCAAAAAAAAAGTTCGAAAAATTTTGGGACCAAAAAAATTTTGACCAAATAAAAAGTTCGAAAAATTTTGGGACCAAAAAAATTTTGACCCAAAAAAAAGTTCGAAAAATTTTGGGACCAAAAAAAATTTGACCCAAAAAAAACTTCGAAAAATTTTGGGACCAAAAAAAATTTGACCCAAAAAAAAGTTAGAAAAATTTTGGGACCAAAAATATTTTGACCCAAAAAAAAATTCGAAAAATTTTGGGACCAAAAAAATTTTGACCCAAAAAAAAGTTCGAAAAATTTTGGCCCAAAAAAATTTTGAGCCAAAAAAAAGTTCGAAAAATTTTGGGACCAAAAAAAATTTTGGCCAAAAAAAAAGTTTGAAAAATTTTGGGACCAAAAAAATTTTGACCCAAAAAAAAATTCGAAAAATTTTGGGACCAAAAAAATTTTGACCCAAAAAAAAGTTTGAAAAATTTTCGAACCAAAAAAATTTTGAGCCAAAAAAAAGTTTGAAAACTTTTGGGACCAAAAAAATATTCGAAAAAAAATTTGACCCAAAAAAATTTTGAGCCAAAAAAAAGTTCGAAAAATTTTGAGACCAAAAAAATTTTGACCCAAAAAAAAGTTTGAAAAATTTTGGGACCAAAAAAATTTTGACCCAAAAAAAAGTTCGAAAAATTTTGGGACCAAAAAAATTTTGACCCAAAAAAAAATTTGACCCAAAAAAAATTTTGACCCAAAAAAAATTAGAAAAATTTTCAGACCAAAAAAATTTTGAAACACAAAAAACTTCGAAAAATTTTCGGACCAAAAAAATTTTGACCCAAAAAAAAACTCGAAAAATTTTGGGTCCAAAAAAAATTTCGCCCAAAAATAACTTCGAAAAATTTTGGGACCAAAAAAATTTTCACCCAAAAAAACTTCGAAAAATTTTCGGACCAAAAAAAAACTTTGACCCAAAAAAAATTTTAACCCAAAAAAAACTTTGAAAAATTTTCGGACCAAAAAAAATTTGACCAAAAAAACACTTCGAAAAATTTTCGGACCAAAAAAATTTTGACTCAAAAAAAACTTTGAAAAATTTTGGGACCAAAAAAATTTTCACCCAAAAAAAAATTCGAAAAATTTTGGGACCAAAAAAAATTTCACCCAAAAAACACTTCGAAAAATTTTGGGACCAAAAAATTTTCACCTAAAAAAACTTCGAAAAATTTTCGGACCAAAAAAAAATTTGACCCAAAAAAAATTTTGACCAAAAAAAAACTTCGAAAAATTTTCGGACCAAAAAAATTTTCACCCAAATAAAAATTAAAAAAATTTTGGGACCAAAAAAAATTTCACCCAAAAAAAACTTCGAAAAATTTTGGGAATAAAAAAATTTTGACCAAAAAAAAACTTCGAAAAAATTTCGGACCAAAAAAATTTTTACCCAAAAATAACTTCGAAAAATTTTGGGACTAAAAAAATTTTGGACCAAAAAAAATTTCAAAAAATTTTGGGACCAAAAAAATTTTCACCCAAAAAAAACTTCGAAAAATTTTCGAACCAAAAAAAAAAAACACCCAAAAAAAACTTAAAAAATTTTGGGACCAAAAAAATTTTCACCCAAAAAAAAATGCGAAAAATTTTGGGACCAAAAAAAATTTCATTCAAAAAAAACTTCGAAAAATATTGGGACCAAAAAAATTTTGACCCAAAAAAAAACTTCGAAACATTTTCGGAATCAAAAAATTTTGACCCAAAAAAAAACTTCGAAAAATTTTCGGACCAAAAAATTTTGACCCAAAAAAACTTCGAAAAATTTTCGGACAAAAAAAAATTTTCACCCAAAAAAAAATTTGAAAAATATTGGGACCAAAAAATTTTTTTGACCCAAAAAATTTTCACCCAAAAAAAACTTCGAAAAATTTTGGGACCAAAAAATTTTTGGACCAAAAAAAACTTCGAAAAATTTTGGGACCAAAAAAAATTTTGGACCAAAAAAAACTTCGAAAAATTTTGGGACCAAAAAAATTTTGGACCAAAAAAAACTTCGAAAAATTTTCGGACCAAAAAAATTTTGACCCAAAAAAAACTTCGAAAAAGTTTCGGACCAAAAAAATTTTGGACCAAAAAAATTTTGGACCAAAAAAAACTTGGAAAATTTTGGTACCAAAGAAATTTAGGTCTAAAAAAATTACACCCAAAAAAAACTTCGAAAAATTTTGGGACCAAAAAAATTTTCACCCAAAAATCTTCGAAAAATTTTGGGACCAAAAAAATTTTGGACCAAAAAAACTTCGAAAAATTTTGGGACCAAAAAAATTTTGACCCAAAAAAAACTTCGAAAAATTTTCGGACCAAAAAAAATTTTGACCCAAAAAAAACTTCGAAAAATTTTGGGACCAAAAAATTTTTCACCCAAAAAAACTTCGAAAAATTTTGGGACCAAAAAAATTTTGGACCAAAAAAAACTTAGAAAAATTTTCGGACCGAAAAAACATTTGGACCAAAAAAAACTTCGAAAAATTTTCGGACCAAAAAAATTTTGACCCAAAAAAAACTTTGAAAAATTTTGGGACCAAAAAAATTTTGGACCAAAAAAAACTTCGAAAAATTTTCGGACCAAAAAAATTTTGGACCAAAAAAAACTTGAAAAATTTTGGGACCAAAAAAATTTTTAACCAAAAAAAACTTCGAAAAATTTTCAGACCAAAAAAATTTTGACCCAAAAAAAACTTCGAAAAATTTTCGGACCAAAAAAAATTTGGACCAAAAAAATTTTGGACCAAAAAAAACTTGGAAAATTTTGGTACCAAAAAAATTTAGGTCTAAAAAAATTACACCCAAAAAAAACTTCGAAAAATTTTGGACCAAAAAAATTTTCACCCAAAAAAACTTCGAAAAATTTTGGGATCAAAAAAAATTTTGGTCCAAAAAAATTACACCCAAAAATCTTCGAAAAATTTTGGGACCAAAAAAATTTTGGACCAAAAAAAACTTCGAAAAATTTTGGGACCAAAAATATTTTCACCCAAAAAAAACTTTGAAAAATTTTCGGACCAAAAAAAATTTTGATCCAAAAAAAACTTTGAAAAATTTTGGGACCAAAAAAAAAACACCCAAAAAAACTTCGAAAAATTTTGGGACCAAAAAAAAAACACCCAAAAAAACTTCGAAAAATTTTGGGACCAAAAAAATTTGGCACATGCTATTTGCACCCGGGTGTACGCAGCAGTGTGTGCTATTTGCACCTGGGTGTACATAGCAGTGTGTGCTATTTGCACCCGGGTGAACGCAGCAGTGTGTGCTATTTGCACCCGGGTGTACGCAGCAGTGTGTGCTATTTGCACCCGGGTGTACATAGCAGTGTGTGCTATTTGCACCCGGGTGAACGCAGCAGTGTGTGCTATTTGCACCCGGGTAAATCCAGCAGTGTGTGCTATTTGCACCCGGCTTTACATAGCAGTGTGTGCTATTTGCACCTGACATTATGGTTTTAGAAGAGATTAGTACTATTCTTTTGTGTTTTGTGACAAAACAAATTTTACTTACAGATTATTTTACAAGAGGTGAACATACTTTTGTTTGGGATTATGGGGTGGACCTCAAAGTTTGTTCTTATTGAATTTTGTTTCTCACTTGGGAGTCTCTTCTTTGTTTTTCTTTACCATGCTCTTAGAATTTGAATAGCATTTTAATTACGGAGTGTCTATTTGCACCCGGGTGCAAATAGCACGTGCCACACAGCAAGGCTATTTTCACCCCTTAATTAAAAAAAAAGAAAGAGAACTCATCTGCGCATGTCTACCAATGAATGCGAGGGAGCGAAAAGGCGCAAATTCACAGATGGGGAAACGGAGACCATAGGAAATGGTAAGCAGAATTTGGTTATTATTTATGTATAAAAGGCCCATCACTCAATTTAACTCTACATTTTAAGATAAATATTTAATACAGAGTGTGAGAATTATTATCTATCGAACACTGTTGACTGAAAACGAATAAGCTAAGCTAGTGTTTTGGTGGATCTCAGTTTAAGTTATTTGATTGAATTAAAGTTTGAGGCAGTTAGGTAACTTGTATCTAACCTTATCTTAGTTATTAAGTAAAA